>NC_054536.1:32378945-32678945 GCF_017654505.1 Polyodon spathula
CTTTTAAGCACGTTTTTTGAAGACATGCAATGTTCTAAAAAAATACCTTTTCACAACACCAAAACAATGTTTAAAACAACTATTTCAGAACCTGTGTGGATTGTTTTGTATAGCATGAAGAGTAAAACATTTCACTGATATTAAAATGTTAACAATCCCTTTAAAACTCAAAACCTACAATCAAGCTTTTTTTTCTAATTTCTGTTGTTTTTGCCACCATGTCCAAAGTGTTTTTCATTTTTATAAGTTTTACACAAATCATGTTGTATTACCCAAGTTTCATTCTTTTCTTTTTTTTATATAGTAGTCCAATAAAAATTTGTAAAAGATCCTCTGTCCAATCCAGTGCGCTTTGTCAGCCTTACTCCTTTCTATTTGATTAAAGTAGCACAGGTTAATAAAGTGAATGTAATTAAGTTGGTGTTGCATACAAATCAAAAGTGGAGGCAGACAGACTATAAACTAAACCAATTAACCACCAAGCAGGTCCTGACATCGCTGCTTGAAGCTAGACCTTATAGACCTCAATGTGTTAGATTATCCTTCAGGGCGCTCACAGTAAAACAAGTGTCTGATCAGTGCTGAGAGGACAGCTTGTATAGTGGAGCTCTCACTGTCCGCCTGTGCTGTTCTGATTCAGTGGGCCAGAGTGAAGTTCAGGAAGTGCAGCAATAACTCCCTATCATCCACTAAACAGTCTCCCTATTTAAACCCCAGGGTATGCTGTCTTTCTTGTCAGCCTGGTTTGCTCAGCCGTCTTCTCTGCGACGGGGTTCCCCAACTCCAGGCCTGGAGGCTCAAGCCTGTGCCTCGCCTCTCACAAAGTGGTTGCGTTGGGAAAGATTTGTCGAACATGGGCGGTGCTGTGAAAATTGATTTCTGATGAGTTTGACTCCAGTTGTTCTTAGATGATTGATCCCATAACTTTGTCAAGTTGGGTTTTAAAAGATCCTAGTAGTCTTCCTGAACAACATGACTAGGTAACCCATACATACCCTCACCACTCTCTGTGTAACTAAGTGAATCCGACCTATTCTATTTCGAGTCTATTTCCACTTAATTTCCAACTGTGGCCCCAGGTCCTCTGGTGTCTGTGTTGCATTTAAAGTACTGGTCAGGGTTCATTTTGTCAACTCCTTTTAAGATTTTAAAGACTTCAATCGTGTCCCCTCTAATTCTTTGGTCTAGGCTAAAGAAAGGAGGGGTATACCGCTTTCACTCTGTGATGTAAGTGTCGTACAGACAGGTTGTTAGCTGCATGCACCTTGCTTCAGAAACCATTATTACCTGAGTTGCCTAGCTACAGTGTAGCTGGCAGACAGTCTTTTTTCAGAGCTCCATCTCTCTGAAATGCTTCACTCTGTAGTGCCACTATCCTTTTAAATTTTCCTGTTTGATTGACGGAACAAACCTATTAGGTACATGTTCACAATTGTTTAACCTGTGCTGCAAACCAGAAGTATTTATTTTCTTACCTATTTTGTTGATTGATTTCATCATACTGTTTTTAACTGAAGAGTACCACCATTTTGTTACACACCATTAGTGACTAACTAACTCCACTGAGTCATTGCAGAAAACTCCACCATTAAAAACAAACAGGAGAATTTACCACTGTGACATTTTGTTATTAATACAATTGTGCTTCTGTGCTTTGGAGCAGTTCAAAATAATGGCCAGGTTAACAAATCAAAACCATGTAGTCACTGGCCCCCGTTGACTGTGCTAAAACATGTGGATATTGTATTTGGTGTTCTTTCAGTTTCCATTATGTTACTGGAAGATGAAGCAATACTGAGACATTTTTAGCACAGTCACAAGGATGTCTGTGGTGTTCAGTGGTTATACGTGTCACCATATTGAATTACCCAGTGACCAATAACCTGATAAAAGTTTCCTGTCATAAAAGTATAGCAAAGTGTAATAAAGCATAGTGAAAGCATGGTAAAGCACATGTAAGCAGTGTAAAGCCCAGAGAATGATGGTAAAACATACTAAAATGCATGGCAAATTACGTTATCTGTGGTAAATGCAATAATCATGGGAAAAGGATGAGAAAAACTGCAAATTTAAATGTTTTATATTGAATACAAAGCACAACCTGAATGGTTTTGGTTACTGGACTAGTGTTCTTTTAATTATTATGTGTAGTACTGGTACTAATTTTATTATGAATTTCGTAGCACATCCCCTAACGGATTTATGCAATTAACCAGAACAAGTAGTCGCCAGGAACTTATTCATAATGCATTTTCATAAGATATCTACTTCATATTCATTTAAAATGCAAGGCTATGCAATTATCTGGTTTTATTGAGTTTATTATGCTGTAATTAAGGGTCACCGTAGAGAGCAGAAAGGAGAAATGAAGAGCTAGATAACTGGGTAACAAGAACAAAACAGAAAACATGATAAACATACTGCAGAGTAGGTATGCACTTATCTGGGAAGGCTGGGACGCTGTTTAATTTTGTCTCACTGGACAGAATATGTTAATGCACATCGCTGAACATTATCAGTGCCATGAGCAAATTAATTAATTGGTGTCTTAACACAGACAGTCAGTCTGTGATTAGTGCATGCTTTGAAACGGGATGCAATAATTGTTATGTAAAGATTTGTTTTCAATCTTTGAATAATTATTTACTGTATTAGTCTTATACTATTATGTTTAAATGACATTTAAATCAGAATTACAAAACTGTATTTGTTTGAAAAAAAAAGAAAGACCAATATCCACTTTTCCTTTTCAGCTAATTCAGTACTAACAAAGATTTGTTTAAATATTGAATGAACCTGAAAAAACCCATCTTCATCCCAGAGCAACAAAAAGTTTCCACAATTTTTGGCATTTCACCATGAGAGTTGTAAGCCCAATTTGCAGCCCTAACAATGAGGCACTCTGCTGTCATTCCTCACTTTGTGTTTATCTTCTCCCTCCCAGAACATGGACAAGGTTCTCCTGCCCTCTGTTACCTTGATTGTTGGATGTGGGGTCTCCTCTCTCGCTCTCCTCCTCCTCATCATCATTTATGTCTCTGTCTGGAGGTAAGTCTTACCCTTCTACTTTCTACCAATGAACACTACTGTACAACCTGCACCCAATAAATCACATGCTAAAGTAACGTAGTTGATTCAGTAACAAACATTTCACCTAGAAGTCTTTTTCATTGTCTTCAAATAAAAAATAAAAAAAACACTCCCAGTCAAAGTGGTTCTCATTGAATGAATTTAGTTTATTTTAGTACATTTGTAAGCTTAGCAATATCAAGTGTTTAATAGTCATGGAAGTTAATCATACATAAGGAGGGTTTCAAAAATGTCATGCCAGAACAGACAGTAGCGCTAA
Source organism: Polyodon spathula (assembly GCF_017654505.1). Classification (NCBI taxonomy): domain Eukaryota; kingdom Metazoa; phylum Chordata; class Actinopteri; order Acipenseriformes; family Polyodontidae; genus Polyodon; species Polyodon spathula. The sequence continues at coordinate 32,382,295 of NC_054536.1, forward strand.
ATAGCTTTTCAACAAGTGCACCTTTGGTTAAATTAGTTTGGTTCACTTTAGCATACACTGATTATAAAAATTCAAAAAATTCAAAAATTAAAAAAGTTCTCCATTGTACAGCTACTGTAAATTGCAGCCTTTTCAGACTCAATGGGGTAGATGTACTAAGTTGGGCTAGTTGCAGCGCAAACATACCGTAATTTGCATTTTCGTTGCAACACTTCGTATGTACTAAGAGAAAATGTGTTAATGAAAACAGCCGCACTATACTAATTTTAAATATTTGTTGCGTCTTCTTAGCGAGATCTCTGTTGCGAGATACATCTTTTGCAACATTGTTCAAATAAATAGCGGGAGTTGAGTTGTTTGCTGCAGCAGAGGGTGCCCGAAGGTCATTGTGTGACCCTGAGCAAGTTTCTTCACCTCCTTGCGGCGTCTTTCGAGTGAGCCGTTGTTGTAAGTGAATCTGCAGCTGATGCATAGTTCACAAACCCTAGTCTCCAAGTCGAGTAAACAAATAATAACGACACATGAAAAGGTGCAGGAATCAAAATAACATTGTTTTTGTTAAACTTAAACATCATCTCTACAACTCTTCCAATAGTTCCATCTTCATTTTACGTATTTTAATACCCCAAATAAATGTGTTTCTATCAAAAAGCTTTTCATAGTCATACAGTAGCCCCTCACTAAACTGGATATGTTTGTCTGACATTAGGTGGTGTCAGGTTTAAAAAAATACAATAATGTCGCACACACATACATTTATAGTGCTCAGTGTATTTTAAAATGTATAAATCATTGTGCTGAAATACAGTCATCACTCGGTTATCCGTTACCCAGATACACGTCAATTATAAACAAAAACGTAAATCTGTATGGTACGCCTATACAGTTTAATAGTAAAATCAGATGAACACCTAGTGCACTTTCTTTTGACTTTAGCCTGTAGGCTGCCGGTGTGGTGACACAAAATAAATCATGCTGCTACACTGCACACATTCGTATACAATACGAATAAAGATTATTTTAAATTGAAACTAAATGATTTTAGTAGGTTTTTTTTTTTTATTTTATTTTTTATTATTATTAACTTGGCAGCCTAGACAATTAACACAAAATAGATCATGGTGCCGCATTGACAAGTTATGATACTTACAAGACAGTCAATTCTCGTTAGTATGAATTTCAAGGGACCAGCAACACATTTTGCATTACACTACTAATTCGTCTTATCATTCGTAGCATATGTGTACTCTCCGTTTTTATTTAAGTTAGCCGGGTGCAGTGCTAAATTGTTCTTAAAAAGTTCTTAACAAATTGATGAAATTGTAAATTGCCTACAGCTTTCGTACATCTCATTATATATGTTTGAGAACCCTCACTTGCACTATCTCCGCCCCCTTTTTGCGAATTTATTCAGGAACGCCCATAATTACATATTTATCTACGCTTGAACTGCAAACAGAAACTGCTGCTGCAAAGCATTCTCTAAAAAGTCGCAAATAGCATTGCGCTTGTTTAGTTCCAAGACTTTGGAATCGTTTGCGACTATTGCGACAGGCGCAACACTTTAGTACACCTACCCCAAAGAGTCATAACCATGAGAATGTTTCCAGGGATTCGATAGCAAATAGTAAATGGTGACGAAGGTGCGAAAAAATTGTACCTCTCTAGTGCCCTGAAGGAAGTTGTAGAGGGTTGCTGCAGGTAATGAACCAAAGTCACTTTGGACACTGACAATAGGAGAACTCTAGAAAAAAGATTTCTGCAGCTCACACCATGTAGAATAGTGTCAGATGTGCTGTTTGTGAAATGATTTCTGAGCTTTCAAATTCTCCTTATGTTTCTGTATTTGCACAATATGTGTGTGTGTGTGTGTGTCAGCATATTTTCCTGTCACACTCCCTTTGTCTTCCTGACTTTATCTTAAGTCTTGTAAGTTCTGGGCCTTTTCTTTTAATTATGTGATTGTCCAAATAGATAAAGCTCTGTGTCTCCTGAAAAATATGTGTTTTGTATTCAGAAAGGACCTATTGTCATTTAAAAATCAAACATCAATCTTGAAGATTAAAATTGCCATTTGACTGCCAAACAGGACAGTGGACAGACTTTCATCCAGGCTGGGAAGTGACATGCACAACAGTGTTTGCCTGTAATTGAGAGATAGTGGAAAATAAGCCTGTGGTTTAGTTCAGGTGACGTTTATGTAGCAGTATGAATCTCTTGCACATCTGTCCAACTGACAATGACATTCGAAAGGCCCAAATTACGATCATCATTTAATAAAGCATGGGACAGACTGATTTTCCTCAAGTGCAGTTCCAGTAGGGGTGTAACAATTAACTGTGTATCAATGTACTTTATTTACATGATATACCGTATCTTAACAGAGGTTTGTATTAGAGTTGGGACAATATTTAAAATATCTAAAATCATAATTGCGGGATAAAAAATTGCGATAACGTCAATTACCATGGTGTTTGCTCGTTTAGATTTCGCTTTTTATACAAATGTAAAACAGTCGCTAAACCAAGGATAATCTGGGGTAATTAAGTTTCAGTTTAAAAAAACTAAAGCAATCGGCATGCTGCTCAATTTATTTTAAATGTGTTTCTCTTTTTGCTAAAATACCATTTCTGTTTTGTCTTCTTTGTACACATGACATTAAGAATGACTGTAGAGTACACAGTATACAAATAGTAAAATCAAGTTAATGCCCAGTCCTTTTTTTTATTGTAGCCTATAGGCTATGGTAAATAATAGTAACACACAAGATAAATCACAACTTCTCTGTACACATTACTGTAGAATTCAGAAATTATAAAAGATTAAGTTGAAACTAAAGGAATTTAACATACTTTCTTTTTACCCAACTACTTAATAGTACACCAGTTGCTGCATAGTTAATGTTGCTGCATTTACAAGCAATTACACCATGTAGTCCCTTGCATATACTGCATACAATATACAAATAATAAATCAATTTTAAATGTACATATAATAGTTTACACTGTACAAGTGGCAGCAAGAAAAACACATAACCTACCCCTTATTTTTAAAATAGTCCACAGTTGTGTTTTGTTGGTATGATAACCTTAGTATAGCATATTTTGCACATAGGGTATCTCTATTTTCTCTTGTAGCGTTTTTCTTTTTCTCTTTTGTAAGAGAGTGCTCACTGGTGCTTTCAATCACTGCCTTTTCTGAATGACATCTCACAAAAGCCTCACAACCACTGGGTCATCGTTAGGGCGAAAGTGGCGGCTGCTCTAATACATTGCAAGACACTCTAATTAAATATGACTAGAACAGATGGAATTACTTGTGGAATAATTAAACAAAAAATAGCATTAAAAAATGAAGCTGTCGTAATGAATACAATATCGTACATTTCCAGTAACTCTGAAATTATTTTTAGAATGCCTTCTTTTTTTTTTATTGTGACTTCTGTTCGATACAATATTATTCGCTCCCCTTACATGGAAGCTGCTGTTTCAGCTCTGTTCACTGCAGTTTCACTGACACTCACCACTTCAGGCTTCATTTGTCCAGTTCTGCGAGCCCTAGAGTGATATTAAATTTCTCATTTGAAAGATAACAACTTGGACTAATCAGCTGTCGTTTATGTATTTATTTAAAAAAAAGTCATCCATTTAAAAAAAAAAAAAGTTAACATTTTTACAAAACTGCCTCTTTAGTCATAGTTGTGCCCACCTTACTGACTCTCCGCACCCCACCAAGGGGGCACGACCCACACTTTGCTCACAACTGACCATCTGAGTTTCTCAATGCAAGTAGATGTAAGTCTAGGTATCAGTTAGCATCCTGTGTTAACCAGTTATGTTGTATGTGTTGTGGATTTTATTCTGGATTGTATTATTACTGAATTTAAATTATTGCTCGACTGCATCGTAAAGATATTGAATTGCTTTCTGTATCCCCTGGGATACACTTGCTAGTGCGGTGAACTGCAGTGAGAAAAATAAAACAGTTCTCAAATGCTTATTGTGTGCCTAGCCCCAAGAGATTGTTTTAAATAAAGAAATATAGTAAATATTTTTGTTTTCTTGGAATTAGTAGAAACACATCTTCGAGTCTAAATCATTTTTTTTAAAGATGTCTTTAGAGACACATATATACATACTCTGGACTAAGTGAATCATATTACTAGGGTATATCATACATCATACAAATACTGATCTGCCCTGAAGGTGAATTCAACTGTGAAAAGAATTCTGTAAACAGGAGAAGGAAAGTCACTTCTGTATCAAGAATGCATGGATTGATAATGACGGTTGACTATAGTATTTTCCTTCATTTTAGTATCTTAATGGCGTTAACAAGCTGGGAACAGTCTTTTTATATTATTCTTTGTAATGAGAACAGACTGTTGTATAAAGCTGTTGAACTTTATTGTTACACATTGCCTTAGATCATTCTTCAAAAGCATACTATTGCAAATGCTTTTTAAATTCTAACTAGGATTGGCATTAAAAAATAAATAAATAAATAAATATTTACATATAAGTAATTGTTGCTCCCTTTTCTCCAAGTTTCTAGTTCTACTATTCCTTTGTTCTGCTGTAATGATGTTTCACGTATACTCATCTCACTTGGATAGTCTTGTGACCCACAGTCTAGGAGGTGCAGATCATGTCCATGTTCTCGTACATCCCTTTTTCGTAAGCCTGATAAACATTGTACTGTAACAGTGCTGTCAAGAGCATTTCACTTCAGCTGTCAGCTTTAGTCATCCCACCATACTTGTCAGCGCCTTGCTATCTGGAACAGCTTTGTTGGTTGGCACTTTCATCAAGTTTTTCTCAAACATCTCGTAAAAGTTTTTTTTAATATTTATTTATTTTTTTTATTTTTTTATTCAGGTACATTCGATCAGAGCGATCCGTCATCTTAATCAACTTCTGCCTGTCAATCATCTCCTCTAATGCCCTCATTCTGATTGGACAAACACAGACCAGGAACAAGGTACAGAAAGTGTGGAGATAACGTAAATCTTCTGAGTTACGTTTCCCAGAGTAAAGGAAATGTGGCCAGCATTGGGTCATATCCATAGCACTTGTTCAAAACTAGGGCTGTGAATTAATCGCAGTTAACTTCTGCGATTAAAGCGTTCATTTTTAATTTCCTGCGGCACCATTTTAATACACTCAGGATTGGATGAATGTCGTTATTGTTTGAATATTAAATTAGTCACAGAACCACATTATGTAGCAAAGCACTCAAACCGAATAACTGTGAATGGGAAATTTATTTTTAAAAAACTTTTAATGGTTCATTGGATAGAAAGATGGTTACTTGTCAAAGTGAGTATCACTGAAGTGCATCTAGTATGCTGTACCACTTGCGTGCTAAACATGCTTTCTCAAAATACACTTTCTAGTAGTTTTTCTGCAACAGAGAACAACAATACACAACAAATGAAACAAGTCAGTTTCGACAGAGTACTCTTTTTAGAAATTCAGGATTACTGCAAACCCATGAATTAAGCTAAGCATGATACTATAGCCAAACTGCAAATTGGATAGCTACTGACTGCAGCCCCGGTAACATTGTAGTTTGTTTTATTTCAATAACCAAGTTTATTTTAAATGATATGATTTACAATTGTGGAGCATATAACCATTACTCTGAATATTTTGTTTTATTTAGGCAATTTCAAGTTATTAATAAAATATAATTAAAAAATTATTATTATTATTATTATTATTATTATTATTATTATTATTATTATTATTATTATTATTATTATTATTTAAAACTGCAATGAAAAACATCAGTTTATGAGTAAAGGAAACTGATAATTGTAAATGCAGTAAGGTGAGTAATAAACTGACTCCATTGTGATTTAGCAGTTAGTTCAAACAATTTAACAGCAAATGCTTGATTGTAAATAAATATAAAATTATGAAGAGAGACCAACACATAGAATCCAGAAATAGGAAAATAGGGCTTTTATGCTGGGTTATTTTTTTAAATAATAATAATAATAATAATAATAATAATAATAATAATAATAATAATAATAATAATAATAAAACGTAAATAAGATAGATTCAGTAATTTGTATCAATTAAATATGTGAATAAAACCAAGATTAACTGAGATTGAAACATGTTATCTCAAGATTAATCTCAAAACAGCCCTAATTAAAATCCCTGATGTTCTTTAAAAGAGTGTAGACATTACTTTGGTTTGATGAATACGACAGTGTAACTGGATTATCCCAGTGTCTGTTTTCATGCATGTGCAGCTGGCTAACACATGCTGATGTCCTGTGTCTGATCTCTCAGGTGGTCTGCACCCTGGTGGCAGCATTCCTGCACTTCTTCTTCTTGTCTTCGTTCTGCTGGGTGTTGACGGAGGCCTGGCAGTCCTACATGGCCGTCACAGGCCGGCTGCGCAATCGCATCATCCGCAAGCGCTTCCTGTGCCTGGGCTGGGGTGAGTGAGTCCTGAATTAAACATGTATTGCAGGCAGAATGCATTAAGCTATTTCAGTAACTTTACTGTAAAGTCTTTGATTGACTTTGAGATTCAGTGATCAGGACGATCAGTGGAGGTGTGCATTCTGTATCGATGGATAGCAGCTCATCTTGTTATTTCCATAACAGTGACTCAAGGGTACATTAGTACAGACAAATCTATATGTTGCAATGACATGCACATAGGATCATGACAACCATCATGTTTCTGGATCTCAAGCCAACTGACACAGGATTTAAGTCTTGAAAGTAAAAATGGGTTAAAATGGCATTGTTGACCATTTACTTTACATTAAAATAAAGTACATTATAAACTAATTAATTGTTGGCCTGAATTAAGTCTCAGAGGACCGATAAATACTTAGGACTGTATCAAAATGTATTTCACTACCAGTACAGTAATATTTTATAAGAAGAACTGGGATCGCAGAGCACTAACCCGCTTAAATGTGTACTCTGTTTCAGTGTATAATTGTAGAAAAATAGGTTATGCACCTAAGTGGGTTAGACTGTACTGTCATATCAACAGCTAGTTCACCCACTGCAGTAAACATCAAACAGGAGTTGGCTGCTGAACTGAAACCTTGTCTACCAAACTGTCTTCCAACTCTTGGAAAGCGCAATGTACCTGAGGCTGGTAATTGCCAATTATTCGCTTTGCAGAGAGATGGAAAAAACAGCATTTTCAGTCAGCATACCAGCACTGTAGTGTGTGTGGGTGGGGAATAGTATTCCGATGGGTAAACCGTTCAAATGCCAGGCTAGAGCGGGGGTAATAAAGAAAAAATCTCAATCTCACATCCCTGACAGCTACAAGTAAAAAGGAATGCAGGATAACACGGTGTAATTTAACTAACAACTCCCAGCAGCCACCCAGCTTGCCACAGATATGCTCTCTGGGTCTCCTAATTATACGTCTCATGTCCTGGACACAATGCAACACAAATAAAACAGCTTTTTTCTCCAGCTGTAAATGAACAGTGTACAAGGGTTTTAGCCGTTTGTGTTTCTTAATGTACAGGTTCCATTTTTAACAGTAGTGCACCATGCTTTTTGCAGGTTTGCCTGCTCTTGTAGTAGCTGTTTCTGTGGGGTTCACCAAAGCCAAAGGATATGGTACCATAAACTAGTGAGTATTCACCATTGAAGTATTTCCTCTGTGTGTGGTCTGTTGGAAAAACCATGTTCTTAGGGCATCTTTTAAACATTAAACTAGACGGATGATTTTTTTTTCAAGTGCGTGGCCTTTAACCTGAATTCCAAAGCAATTTTCCCACAGATTAAAAATTGGGGGCTAATTTGTTTCTATCAGTGGTGTTGTGTCACCAATACATAGCAAATTTCTCCCATTGATTGAAGTCCTTTTTTACTAAGGCTGTCCACTTAATGAAGCGATAGATTGTGCTTATTAACGATAAACAGCACAGCGCTCCTGTAATTGGGTGGAGCGACTTCTTAACCTAGTATATATCTATTTTTTATTTAAGTATGTGAATGGTTGGTAGGCTTCACAGTTCCTACATTACTTTATATCTCTTGTTCCCTCTCTCTCCCTCCAATACCTTGCTGTGTAGCTGCTGTCCCTTTTCTCCTCTCTCTCTCTCTCTCTCTCTCTCTCTCTCTCTCTCTCTCTCTCTCTCTCTCTCTCTCTCTCTCTCTCTCTCTCTCTCTCTCATAGACTACACTAACTCCCACTTTCTTGCCTCCCTTGCCGTGTAGTTGCTGGCTCTCTCTGGAAGGAGGTCTCCTGTATGCCTTTGTAGGACCAGCGGCTGCAGTTGTTCTGGTATTTTATTTCAATTCAAAATCATTAATATTCCAAGACACAGCATTCTCCCAGTTAGGACAATTATGGCTAAGCAAAGGTTCTATCAAAATACAGTTAACATGAACAAAACAGGCACACTATAATATCAGAAGTCATACTGTCACTAGCAACACAAGCCAAAGGTATTTAATTGTAATAACAAATACAAATAGTAGCCTGACCTCATGTGTAGATGCCCAGGACTCCACAGACCTCATAGTAAATGAGTATAATTGTTAAAATGCTGTACTACTACTGTAGAATGGTGACTGTGCATTGTTTAAACTGAATTGTGATGTTTCACTGTGTCTTATTTCTGTCTTTACAGGTGAACATGGTTATTGGGATTCTGGTTTTTAACAAACTTGTATCCAAAGATGGGATAACAGATAAGAAACTGAAGGAGCGGGCTGGGTATGCTTAATCAATACATACCATCCATTAGTGGACCCATAACCAGCCAGTCAGCAGTGTCGCGACTTCAGTGTCACTGTCATGAAGAGTCAATAGTCACGACTGAAACTAAATCTAAACTCATGTAGCAAGGGTTAGAGCTGAGAGACTGGAGGCATAGTGGCTCTAGACTGAGTACTGGGCTTGAGGGAAACAGTGTCCAGAGGTCAGAGCTGAAGGACAGGGAGGCGATTTAGAAGTGCTAGAGGAGAAAGCTCTTTGTGCCCATGTGGCCAGGATAATCATTAGGAGAGTTGCCTGCAGTATTGAAGCTTTGACAGGTGCCATTTAAACATCCAAACCTTTGTATAACAAAAGCATCTTGAAAAATAGAAACTGTAGTGTAAAGCTGGCCCCTTCACTGCAATCCAAAAAAAACATTTCCAGTGAAATTGGAAGCAGTACTAAGGCCTGGGAGTGAGTTAAGTGACTGCCGGTTATTGATCCAAATAAGCCAAGTCTGTGCTCACCCATTTCATTAGTCTGTATTATTTTGTGTTGCTTATATATGTTGCTAAAGCTTTTGTTTTTGTTTGTGATATAAATACAAATATGTTGTTTTTTTTGTTTTTTTTCACATTTTTATTTATTTGTTTATTTGCTTTTTATTGGGAATAACCACAACTGCCATGATGGGAAACATCTCTTGCTATGATACAATCTGTTTGTCGTCGATTGAAACAGTGTACAAGTGCCATGTGGATTGCTCACTGTCAAGATGGAACACAAAATGTTTCCACTTGGTGAACCTTGACCCAGAAGTACATAGCACCCTGTATCCCATAGCAATCAGACTTGTTTCTAAATCTGTTGCATCCAGTTGCAGTTTATCTTGCTTTGCAGTGTGATACAGTTTAACTGCCATTCTGATTAATATAGTTTGTTGTATAAAACTTTGTGTTGAAATTCTGCAGCATCCCCTTACCAAAATAAGGACTCTCACCCTCAGCTTCTCGATATACAAAATTCTATTGTTTTGGTCGTTGGTTTCTTCCTCTTAAAAAAATCTCTTTAATATTAATAAAAAATATATTATTAATAATAATATTATTATTATTATTATACCTGGAGCAGGAACGCATATATATATATATATATATATAGATATATATAGATATAGATATGATATAGAGAGAGAGAGAGAGAGAGAGAGAGAGAGAGAGAGAGAGAGAGAGAGAGAGAGAGAGAGAGAGAGATGAACAACATGCACATCCATTACCTCAGTAAGAATAATCAAATAACCAAAAGTCATTAGGTGTTATTAACAAAACAAGGAGTGTTTTTATGTGGGGTTGCACAAATATGACCCCATAAACAATAGTAGTTGTAAAGCATTTGTAAATGCTGTTGTTACAGGTCATACAACTTGCTCTACAATGCTCTTATTCATACATTTTGCATAATGTATTAAGCATATACAAAAGATTGATACATTATTTTAATGCTGGAGAGGGGGGCAGGATGGGGTGATGATAAAGTTGTGGGGTTTGTGACCTCACTTTGACTGCAGTAAACATCTTGTGGAGATGTGCAATAAGTTCAGATTGCATGCTATAATCACTTAGTCCATGGGTCCTCACTTTGGGTTCTTAAAGCCATTTCAGATAAACTGCTATACATTAAGAGCCATGTTAAGCAATCTGTATTTATTTTATAAAGCAAAGGGTGATTCATAATAATTAAAACCTGCACTGTTTATTACTTTAATTTTGCACTTAGCCCAGAACTCCAGTGCGTTTGGGACATTCTGCAGCATTCATAAATAATTTGAGTTTATTATAAAATAACTAGGTAACTTGCATTCGGTATCTCAGCTGATTCTTGTAAGTTTGCAAATTAACAGTAGATGCCATTAGTGTTTTTTTGTTTTAGTTTTTTTTTCTCAGTTTTGCATGGCCTTGTTTTATACAGTATGCATTATGGTAAAGCCAAACCCATCCATTTAAAATTTGGACCTAAAATCCCAGATGGAAGGGGCTCAGCCCGACCATAATATTTGGAAAGCAAAAAATAAAACAGGTTAAAGTTTCTCTAACATGCTCTCGTTGTTACCAACTTTGAAAAATCACATCAAGTGTTTGTATCCTCACAACCTTTCCTGTCAGATCCACTCTTGTCCCTCAAATTCCAAATAGTGGTGCTCAACTGTGTTCGTTTTGGGTTTTTCTTATTTAATTACTGCAGTTTCTTTGCAGTTGAACTGCAGTTGTTGTTCCTCTGAGACACTTCTTAGTGATATTTGACAGATTTCTGGATTGGAGATTTTTGATTTGACAGATTCTTGATTGCATGCTTCTTTACAAACAGGCCCTTTCTCAGTGCCGGGTGGGGAAGCCTTATAAAGTAGCCTAGTCAGCATCCCTAATCTAAGGCTAGAAAGAGAAGAAATTGGTAATCCATAAACCCGCTGTGACGCTACCTGTAGCTAATGAAAAAGGCTTGGTGGTGGCAGCCAACCTTCGTACGCAGATAACCTAATAAAAGGGAATGACACTCTCGAAGCTTTCTAACTTGTCCACAACTCTGAACAACTACATAGAAGTACGCAAAGCAAAATAATTTACACATGTTTTTCTTACTGCTCAGCTGTGACAGAGGGTCTCATCACCTCTCGCTGCCATTACTGGTAGATAAAGACTTCTGTCCCCTTAGATACCATTTTTATCATTTTTTTTATTAGTTTTCTGAAATATCTCGAAATCTTGATCTGTTTGGTCACTGCGAGACCACCTGTAAAGCCCAGGACTTACATACCAACTTCAGCCGCACTGCAGCATTTGAAATCGCAGGTTGCTAGGATACGGTCTACTTGGCGTTGCGTGCATCGGTGTCATCTAGGATGAATGAACTCAATGGCCTGTTGGTTTTAGACATGTTTTATTTTCGTACTTTCAGATTCCGCTAAGTCATCATTAATAAAATGTCTACTGCAATGGTTGTATCCAGTAAATAAAATATCAAGACTGATCTGGTTGTGAGCCAGTGTTCGGTTGCAATCTCATGCCCTGTTCCTAAAGTCTTGTCATTCTAAACAGTAATTTGGCATTTTGTATATGTTATTTATTTATTCATCAATTGCCAGTAATTGTACTGTAATAATATTAAATTAAAAAGGTATATAAATACATATTTTAAATATTAAAATATCAACCAACTCTGAAAAACTTCCACAAAGTATCTATTATTATTTTTTGGGCTACAGCATTATAGTAAGTGATGCTTTGACTAGTGTTACGTGCAGACTCTACATTGAGCTGTATATTTTATTTAGCTGATATTTATCTTTTGTTCAAGACTAAGGCCTGGACCACGGGTCGTAAAAAAAAAAAAAACACACCGCTAAACAAATAATTTGCAAATATTGATAACAGACATGATTTTAAGAGCTTATATTGTTACTTGTCACTTTGGAAAAAAAAGCAAACTCTTGTGTTATTCTCCTCCTGTGATAAGATGGCAGTATTTGAATGATTCCGGCAGTCTTTGAAACAAGCGAGTGATATTTTTAAGTAGCGCTTTGATGGCTGGAATTTTACTTTTGGGAGTTTAAATTCAAAATACACAAAAGCACCCCCTCATGTAACCCAACAACAAGGTGGATATCTCCAAAATGGAGAGATTAATTAGAAGAACTTAAATGCAAATCCTTATTTAGTTCCTTATTGACAGTAGTAAATCATAACCTGCTGACTTTTCAAAAGTGGACAACTGAAGGTGACACAGGGCCCACATAAGACATCAGTAAAAAAAAAAAAAAAAAAAAAAAAAACATTTACCATTAAATATGTTTTTAAAACCTCATTAGAAACACGCGTATAGCAATGTAATCTAAAACTTAACAACTCTATGAGCTTTCACTGCTAGTAATGAGCAGTGAAGTGTACATTTTTTTGTAGCTGTGAGCAGATCCAATAAATTAAGTTTATGTGGAACAATTCATAAAAGTGATATTCAAGCTGGATGGCTGTAGAAGGTTAATTTTACAAATATAATTTAACTTGTTTTGACCTCCTGTTGCAGATTTTCTGTGATTTTAATTTTTAATTTACTGTTTACAAAGAAACAGCATTTTTTTTTTATTTTTTTATTTTTTCTACATTCAAATCTTAAATAAAAAAACAAACTGTGGCCATTTTCACGGAGATGTAGAAACATTACATGACAACTAATCCCTGTCATAAAGCAATGGCTGTACAAAGAATAATGAATGGCATTCCACTCTGATTGGAGAGGTCATTCATAAGTAATTGAATAAGCAATGCCCTCTACACAGTCAGAGGCATTCCAAATAGATTGTTCATTATTGTTAATGTAAACCTTTTCTGTGGGTGAGAGAGAGAGCAGGCTTGGGCTTTGGGCTTAACCCATAATCAACCCAATCAACCAATATTTAACCATAGCAGCAATCCCAAGGTTCACAATAAACAAACCTTCACGAGGCTTTAGACATTTCAGCAACCTATGAGGCCGTGCTGATTTTGTGAGTGTTTGTCAACAACGTTTTGTTTTTTTTTCTTTTAAAGAGAACTCAGAGAGCACTGACATTCCAGCGGAGACTGTCTCAAGTGTGGAACATGCTGGTTAATATCTTACAGCATTTTAGAATATCACTGTAATTTTGTGATTATGGAGAATAATTATTTGAATACCAACATTAGTGATCACGATTTACTAAAATAAAAACAAATGCCAAAAAGTGTTTATTGAGGTCAAGATTTTACAATTTTCTCAAAATGAATATGGTATAAGGTTTTAATCAAATGCAAGTAAATGCCAATTCATGTTTAATAAGATCAGTGTAGGAATTTAGAATTTAGAATGGTATACCATTCCAAATAATGTAAAATGCTGCAGTTCATGTACTTGGAACGGTGTATGCACAAGGGGTCCCCAGTAATCTCAGTTGGTTTTGAAAAATAATTCTAATCTAGTTTGCAGTAAATCTCATTACGGCAAGACTGTCAAATAAATTTAAATTAGAAAATGATCCCTGTGTAAAATAATAATGAATTCCTGGCTTTCAATTCTGAATCTGCTATGACTGCATAGTAATGCTTATAAATTGCAAAGGAGTGCTATAATGAATACATATTAAGATGACTTCAATCTTAGTGAATGCAAAGTTGTCCAGGTGATTATGGTTACAGTTCGTTGGCAGAAAGGATGGAACGGATATGTATTTTAATTAGTGCAGCATCACTCATTGATCATCAGTAAGAGATAGTGGTTTGGTCCTTAATAATAAAACTGTTTGCTGCCACCAGAATCTTACTGTTTTAAATACAAGGTCGCTGAATTACTGCAGAACAAATTAAACTCTGTGTTTCCCTGAAAACAAAAAGCTGCATCTCAGAGGTCTTACCAGTATAAATGTCTGAAACAATAAGTTCATAAATCATCACGAACCGTTGCTATCTTTCTTCATCTTTTTGTTTGCATTTTTGTTTTCCCACACTTGTAATGCATTATTGTGATATAGGTATTTTCTAAACAGAAAGGAGGATTCTACACAAGGGGTATTTTCAGGATATATAAACTAGTTTGTGAACAATTACAAGTGTTCATGTCACTTTGTGATGTATGAAAGACATCAACTTAAAAGGCAGCCAGATTGTTTGAATGTATATATTGACAAATTCACACTAAATATTTAATTTTAAGATATGCTATATGCATATACAATATAGTATATTTTCTTTAATAAATACCTTTTTAGCAAACTGTTCAATTTGTACCCGCAGACTCACCAGTCTTGTAGTGACCAAAGATGCAGAACCCTAGCACAGCTGGTGAACATCTACCATGTGACATAACTTGCATGACTTCAAATGCATATGCTGATCTTTGTACTACAGATTGTTACACAAACACAGTAGTTAGTCGAGATCCTTGATGCTGGATTACAAGCTTGGAGTATTTTACAATCAGGAGTGTGTAGGTTTGCCCTTTCTGTGGAGGCACTCCTGGCTCTGCGCTGCCATGGCTAACAAGGCTGCTGTTCCCCTCCTGTCCTGCAGGGCGTCACTATGGAGCTCCTGCGTGGTCCTGCCCCTGCTGGCTCTCACATGGATGTCTGCGGTGCTGGCCATCACAGACCGGCGCTCGGCTCTCTTTCAGATCCTCTTTGCTGTCTTCGACTCACTCGAGGGTTTTGTCATTGTCATGGTGCACTGTATCCTGCGCAGAGAGGTGAGAAGGCAACATAATTGAAGGGAGGGTATAAATATATTTAGCTGAACTGTGTGTACCTAGATTTTCAGACAATGGTGAGAGGGAAAAAGTAGTCAATTTGGGCCAATAATTTGCCAGTATATTGGTTCTCCAGGTTAAGTATTCACTGAAAGCATGATTTAAGAAATGACATTGTGATTGCAGTTGGTGTTAATTAGCAATTACACTACGGTTATCCTTTTTTATGACTACACAAACTAATCCTCCGCTTCAGTAAGTGCTATCCATGATTCCTACAGCCAGAATTAGTAGGGCACTGTGACGGTGTGCCCCACCCATTTGTGTGTTGTGTTGCATTTGGCGTGTTAATGTTGGTGTATAAGTATTGGTGTATGAGATATAAATGGGTCTGTGTAACACAAGTGATTTAAAATATATAATTGTATTTAGGCACAGGGATTGCATAATCACTTCACGTGCATATCAAGTATGTAGTAGTATGTGTGCATGGATTGCACAAATTAGTTCAGGTGCTGGGATTCAAGTGAATAATTAATAATTGAATCCCAGCACAACAGTATATATAGATGCATGTTTCACTCGCTCAGGGTTGGGTGTTTGGTGAGTGGAAAACGGGTGTGGAGAGGAGAAATAAAAAGAGAAAGAAATAACAATTGCTATGACGTGCTGAAAGCACCAGCGCGGTACTTGTCTGTTCGTGCACCGTTTGTTTCGTCTTTCTGTTCATTTGGCCATCGCACCTTTTATTTTGAGTGTTTTGTTTTGTTTAAACCTTTTATTTGACAATAAAACACGCGCCACATCGTCTGAGTTTTGTCAGCAGTTGCTGTGGGTTTTGCATTAATTTCCTGGCCTGATGTCACCCCTACAGCCAGCCTGTTCACAGGCACTTACCCTGGGGTTTGCCAAGCTGGTCAGTTTGATGTTTTTGGTGCACAGCTCATGTTTAAAATGCAGGGCAGATCCTTAGTTGATCTAACTG
Source organism: Polyodon spathula (assembly GCF_017654505.1). Classification (NCBI taxonomy): domain Eukaryota; kingdom Metazoa; phylum Chordata; class Actinopteri; order Acipenseriformes; family Polyodontidae; genus Polyodon; species Polyodon spathula. The sequence goes on from NC_054536.1 coordinate 32,398,226, forward strand.
GGCTGGTTGCTTTGATGATTCATCTGCAGCACATGGCCACTTTCAGCCTTCATTCTGCAATGCGATGTTATCACACTGGGGCGCAATGCTTCTTATTAACTGCTATTTATTTACCCATCCATATGGCACAGGCAGGGAGGAAAGCTGTCATTCACTGTAACTGACAGATTGAAAGCTATATGAGGAACTACACTGCAATTCATATATTTTATGTATATTTTATACCGGCTATATAAAAAAAGCATGGCTATATAAACAGCATTTATATATATATATATATATATATATATATATATATATATATATATATATATATATATTATAAGATTTGAACAAGGAAAACTGCTGTGAACCAAAAGGTCCAAAATCAAAAAGAAAAAGGCAATGTAGGTACACAAAAATGTGAATAATTAATAATAATAAAAAAAAAGAATTATATAAGGACGTTTCCATCTACAAGTCCTTCTTCAGCTGGATGGAAAAAGCAGTGCTGTAAACAAGCAGTTGTTATAAACAAGTTGGCTTTCAAAAGAAAAGTTCCAGAGGATGATGACCTGATGACTTCAGAATAGAATGTTAGTTCCAAGAGGTTCCAAAGTGCTTAATTTGAAAATGAGTTTGTGTTCTTTTTGCTTCCTGGCAGCATTTGTCCCATAGCAGTGATTTATCCCTCAAATTGTGATATCTTCCGCACTGTGGACATTTGTGTTAAAATGTCTGGCAACAGGAGAGGTGTTAATTTTTATACTTCGTAGATGTTCCATGAAATATTCTGGCAGAATTTTTTCTCTCTTTTGAAAGACATCAATATATGGCCCCTTGAAATTCATATATATATGAATGAATAAAAAGGCATAATACCATAGTAGTGACATCAGTAAATGATAAATATACTTTGACCCATTCGACTCCTCGAGACCTTCACTTTCAATTCAAACACTAAATGTCTTGTTTTTAATCACTCGACAAAACCCACAGTACAGAAATGTTCATTAATGATCAACAAAATGAGAATACGTAATAAAAAGAAAAAAAAAAAAGATGTAAAGCTGGTACATTCGTATCTGAGAGAAACTGGAGAAATGGATAACAAAATAGAACGTCTGTACGGCACTGAAACACTACATTTAAAAAAACTCAACTGTACTGCTGAACCTCGTCTTCTTTAATATTAGCATCACAAGGGTATCCATGTATTATAAAAAAAAAATAATAGATGGGCCTCTTCACCTCTTTATGGACCTTATATATATAATATAGTGTATTTGGCACCAAAAGTTTTGCATCACCCTATAGAATAAATATAGTGGTACTTAATGAAAAACTGACAAAAAATTTAAATTGTATTATTTCGAAATCTAACATGAAATACTGTACTACTACTACTATGGCTTCTGGTAGACTTTTGCAATATGATTTTGTAGTATATTTTATTACATGATGTCAAATAAAAGATATAAATTATGATCATATAGCTTTTCTTAATTTTGTCTCAATCCTAAAATTCTAGGTGATGTAAAACTTTTGACCATAGCTGTAGTCAAACGTTTACATACCAATGGAAATGTATAATTTCTAAAACAAATAATTGTAGGAAAAATCTTTTGTAGCAAAGTTTTGCTTTTGTGGATGAGGAAAAAAAAAGTTGCAAGAAATAGATCTACAATTATTTATTTCAGCATTTTTTATTTATTTTTTTATTTTTTTATTTTGCAAAACTCCATAAATGTAAATTCAAAAGTATCTGTACCCTTTGATGCTATAATAGTATTGTCTGCAGGGTGATAGAAATTTTAATATGATAATGCAGAACCTAATTCTAGAAAAGTTTAGAAAATCCTAAATTGTAGGTGAACATTCATAGGGTGTAAAAGGATAGGATGATTGCTGTTATTATCAATAAGTCAATATGGGGAAAAAGGTTTTGTTGCGTGAGAACATCATACCTACTGTCAAGCATGGAGGTGGTATTATCCTTCTATGGGGCTGTTTTTCCTCTAATGGCACAGGAAACTGTGTTCCAATACATGGTCACATTGATTCCATAGCATACCAAAAGATATTGGCCAGTCATCTGAAACCCTCCGCTACAAAACTTGGTTTAAAGCGCAACTGGACGTTCCAGTACAACAACGATCCAAAGCACACATGAAAATCTACTTTAGAACAGTTAAAGAAGAATTCAATCAACGTTCTGGAATGGCCTAGTCAAAGTCCCGAACTAAATCCGATTGATAATCTTTGGTATGAGTTGAAGAAGAACTGGAACAATTTTTCGTTTAAAATCATTAAAGAATCATGTCAAAGGCTCATTGAGGCTTTCCTTGCACACAGACATGTACTGTGTCACTACTGATTTTAATAGATAAACACTAATTCTGCAGTGCTCTGTCGGCAGGTGCAGGATGCTGTGAAATGCCGTGTGGTGGACCGTCAGGAGGAAGTCAATGGAGACTCTGGGGGATCCTTCCAAAACGGACATGCCCAGCTAATGGTAGGACCATCTGCTGCATCAGTGAGCAGCATCAGCAATGACTACCTGTTTGCACTTTTATTTACTGATGAAGGGCTGCAAGCAAGTGTGATCTATTGATGAGAGCTGAGGGACTGGGTGTGTCCTATTGGTGACAGCTAGGAGGGAGTGGTGGGTAGTGTGCTGTAGTGGTTACAGCTGACGGGCTGAGAGGGAGGCACTGTTGCCTAGTGGTTAGAGTGAAGGGACTGGGAGGCAGCGTAGTTTTTAAATGATGAGTTATATGATGACAGTGGGGCTCTTAATTTTGTTTTTCCAGACGGATTTCGAAAAAGATGTAGACATTGCGTGCAGATCAGGTAAGCTTATATTTATTTTACTTATCTCTTGTGTTAAAAATAAAACAGAAGAACACAGCAGCAGCAGCATTATATTTTAAAAAGCCCCTGATGGGCTCCATTCTCATACTTTTCGATTTATATTGTTAATCTGTAACATGACTTCATATTGTATGTGTATAATCAGCATTGAGAGCTTAAGGCAAAACTCCCTTATGGCATAAAATTATTAACTGTATCACTGGATGCATATACACTAAGACAGATTACCAGGTGCAAGATATTTTAGGCTCGGAATACATTTTATGTATCTATAAAATCTCAAACTATTTATAAACAAATTTGGTGTGGTGTGGTTAAATACAGTCTTCGAAGTATGTTTAGGTATGTTTTAGCTATTTTGCTTAATTTAATAAGTTTAATTTTGATAGCTTTAGCATGTGCATGTTCCCTGAAAATGTCTAAGCTGTTGTATAAGTATAGAGGGTACAATCTTGTCGAACAAAATAAAGAAATCTTAAAATTCTCCTTTTCACAGGCAAATAAACAAACAAAAAAATATATATTAATGTTAGGAAACATATTCAAATAGTTTGATATTGATGAAACTGATGTGAAAGTCTAAAACAGTTCATGAATATCGCATGTTATTGTATTCATAAAAAAACAAAATGCTCACAGATAACTGCACACATACAGTAATAAGAAACATACTTTAAAAACATAATATCAACAACATAAATAAAGCATAAATAAAAATAACCTGTAGCTAAATCCTCTCTATTATATGAACTAATCATGTATTTAGAACTAGCAGTCGACAGGGCTACCGTCTTGCATTCTCAGTGACAAGATTTCACTACACATATTTAAACTAAACATATGTATTACTGAAAACCCCAAACTAACAGCAATACAGTAAACATCAACCCCTGTACTGTATGTGGCTAAGACATTGGGCCAGATTCTCAAAGCTACTTACTCCAACTCAATCATAATTAGATTTCCCTTTATGAGAAACATCTCTTTTAACATTAAACAATAATATTTATTCTATTCTGTACAATAATAATACAGTGATGTGGTATTAGCTACAGTGAAACTGAATTCCAATGCTTGATAAGCTGTAGTAAAATAATCTATTTAAACTTTTAAAATTTAAAATTTAAAATTAAAACATATTGTAGTAGTTTACAAAACAGCATAGCCTAACTAAGAACCTACATTTTAAGATTTATGTTGAAAGTAGGCTTCAGCTTTACCCCAAATTTCGTTCAAAAAAAGTTTTTGAAAATCAGGCCTAGAAGGTCCTAGAAGGGCAGGGGTGAGCAGGGGGAGCAGTCCTGACCACTCGCCCATGGTATTTCACTCTTGCCAGTTCTGAACAAGGACATCCTCTCATTCTGGTCAAACTCCATCCTAGGCACTCTCAAGAGGTCCTCGCTTCAGGTAGACGAAAAGTTGACAACTCAGCAGCTCAGCCACCAGAAGGGGGTCAACTTCAACACCCTCCCCAGCAACATGACCAAGCTGCACCTCCAGAACATGGCCGACTACGCCACACACACCTTGACACTGAAAAAAGACAAGAGTGGTGGCGAGCTGCCCTCCGCCAAGTCCATCTACATCTGTGACGGAGAACTCTTCAAACAGCTGGACGCAGACCTAGCCCGGACTCAGACAGAGAACTCTGTCCCTGATGGCAGCAGCTACATGCTTTTGCCCAGCCACACCTCAACGTTGCGGGCCAAGCCCAAGAAGGAACCAGCTGAGTACAGCATCAGCATCGACCAGCTTCCCCAGACCAGGCTGATCCACCTGAACACGGCTGGCGGGGAGCCTGGCACAGGCTTTGGGCTGAAGACTCTGCCTGCGGAGCGTGTCAGTGTCTCCTGCTCAGAACGTGAGTCGCCTATCCAGAACATCCATAGCATCTCCAGTGATTCGCAGGTGACCAACAGCATGTGTGATGCCGGGGATTCTGGAAACTCAGGAATTATGTCAAAGAGCGAGACTGTCTCCACCCTCTCCATGAGCTCCTTAGAAGTAAGACTAATTTCCATATAGTACTTGTTTATTTTTTTAACTATTTTACTGGTCAAGGTTGTCTATGGGAAATGTCACATTTTACAAAACAAATCCAAGACTGTTCATGGAAGTCAGTACTAGTTTAGTTTTGTAATAATTGCTACACATATCATAGAGAAAGTAGCATACTTTGCGACTCAAAAAAACCCCATTTGTTTTAATAAGCTTTTGCTGGAGTTGAATGTGTTTTGTTAACAAACAGATGTTTATCTGCTATAGTATTTAGTTAATTGGAGGCTGTAGTGCCCTACTGTAGTTAGTGAATTAAGGAAACCACACAACTCAGAGACTTATGGACACAGTAAGATACAGTAGAGCCACACTGGCTCCTAGTTGCTGCCATAGTGAATGTGTGCTGGAGGAAAGTAACCAGATGGCACACTGAAACATTAAACATAAGGCATAGCATTGTAGTCTATTGATGTACATTTAATTCAATCCATTACATTTTTTTAAATGAAGTGGAGCGCCATTTTGGATTGCTGTAAATAAAACATCAGCTGTGTAATTCACATAAAGTGAAGCCTGGAGGCTGAGGAGCCAATGGCAGCTGAGACTAGACCCACAATAATTGAGCAACTTGCATCCAATGCATTATTTGTTGGATTTAAAAGTGCTGCTCCCATTAACATGAGGCATTCAGTCAGCTCATTAAAGTATTGAGCCACAGATCCTGTTAAGTGTATCCATTTTAAAATACTGAAATTGCTGTGGTTCCATTCACCATGGTGGCTGTCACATTCTATCACGCACAGTGAGCTGAGTGTGTTGTGTTGCATTTGTATCTTACTATAAAGGTCAGGTTGAGAGTTACATTTTCTGGACTTCTCTTTGTATTTGTCTGCCCCTCTGGCCTTGGCTGGTAAAGCTCAGACTCAGATATACCAGGGCATGTCTGCATTCAGAAGTAATATAGCAGCTTATGTGTAACTCAATGTAGAAAATCTAATACATTTTGACCAATCTTAAATCTCTCGATAATTAACATGCAAAGTGCTACATTCTGTCAGGAGTAAATTAAGAACAGAGGCAGTGTGGCCAAGTGGTAAAAGCTGAGGAATTGGGGAAGCAGTGTGGTTAGTGGTTGGAGTTAAGAGACTGTGAGGAAGTGTGGTCTAGTAGTTTGAGCTGAAGTACTGAGGAGGCAGTTTGGTCTAATAGTCTAGTGGTTAGAGCCGAGTGACTAGGAGATAGTTTGGCATAGTGGTTAGAGCTGAGGGACTAGGAGGCAGAAGATAGTGGCTACTTATGGGGTTCCTTTCAGATAGTTTTTTTTTTTTTTAAATTAGTATTATTTAATTAACACTGAATGATCTGATATTTTTCAAGGGGTGGATTAGCAGACAAGGTCTTTATGGCAATTAGTCAAGTTGAGATCAAGTGTCTTTTGAGTTAGATTAAACATTTCAATTACATTTCTTGAACTATGAGTTCAGTTTTAAAGGTGACAATAGCCAGGGGAAATGGTGGAACTTTCATACAGGATTATAAGTAGGAATATTTAGTATGTGTAGGACTGCCTGCAGAGTTTAGTTTGCACAGAGAGTCTCTCTCTAATGGAAATCTGCACTTCAGTTTCAGAAATTAACTGATTTGCTGGCAGAAGCAAGAGCTCTCAGTAAAAGCAGCTGACAACTTCTACTTCTGCAATAATGAGCTTCTGGGTCAGAGCTTTTCATCATCTGAACGTTTAAGCTGTTTACTGCATAGGAACAGGTCGGTTGATGAATTATCTAAGTGCAAATGCAAACTCAGTTTGAATGTCTAGGCTGGCATTCACATGCAGAGATCTATTCAAGAGAGACTTAGAAAGAAATTTAGTTTCATGAACTGGTTCACCTAATGTTATTCTAAGAAAAGTTTGGTGAAGAGTACATCTAGTACAGCATAAACCGTACGTAATGAAATGGTTTCAACTTACATTGTGTGCCAAAGGAAAGTGCAGTATATGAAGAAAATTATAATTTACTATCCTCATATAAAAAGTCTGAGAAAGACATAATAGAAACAGTGACACAGCTTTCTATTCTGTAATAAGTCTTGCTGCAGCAGCCAAACAAATACAGTGCAGCAATTACATGAAACATCAGTTCAATGGGTCAGCTGTCCAGTGGATTTGCACTGGTGTTACTGAAGTTAGCATACCTGTTGTGTAAATTAATTTTAATTTTACAATCATATATAACTAATTTATCTACAAGAACTTGGTTTGACATAAAACACACACACACACACACACACACACACACACACACACACACAGATATGCTCTGCTAGTTTCCCCATGTATGTAAATAGTTATCACAGTTGGATTTCACGTGGAACCAGATAATAACCAAGCTGGAGCTGAAGTTAATTGAACCCTGCTCTTATAACCATGGACAAGCCATGGTTATACATTGTTAGTCCGTGGACAACAAAGGAATGTGACTTTGGTCATCCATGAACAGCCAATGTATGCTTCTGATGGTAAATGGCTCCCAAGGTTGTGTTGTATTTGACTGTGTAAGAATATGTCTGATTTATGACTCAGGCACAAACCATGGACAGAATTACCCTGGTCACAGATTGCAGCCAGAACAAGGATGAGCATCCATAGATAACCCAATTTGACCATTACAACACGGTTAAGATTTGAGCAGCAGAGTGAAGACTAATAAGCTGCACCACTGAGAAAATGACACTCTTTTTAAAAAGCTATGGATTTATGAGTTTGGTTTTATAGTTTGTTACTGATAGAAGATAGTAAAGATAGTGAAGGCGCTGAGCTGGCTCTTTCCCAAGCACAGAAATAATATTGCTGCCCTTGGCTTTCTGTCTCAAGATTTATTGCTCCTTGTTTAAGAAATGCTTTTAAATTATATATATATATATAGATAGATAGATAGATAGATAGATAGATAGATAGATAGATAGATAGACACACACACACACACACACACACACACACACACACACACACACACACACACACACACACACACAGTGCCTATAGGAAGTATTCACCCCCCTTTCACAGTTTGTTGTCTTACATCCTGAAATCTTGATGCATTTAAATTGGATTTTTTTTTCCTTTGATTTACACAACCTACTCAAAACTTTGAAGAGGCAAGAGAATTTTTATTGTGAAACAAGTGTTAATGAAAAATAAAAACAAAACTGAAATGTCTTGGTTAGATAACTATTAACCCCCCCAGAGTCAATACTTGGTAGAATCACCTTTGGCAGCAATTTCAGCTGTGAGTCTTTTGGGGTAAGTCTCTACCAGGTTTGCACATCAGGATTATGCAATATTCGCCCATTCTTCTTGGTAAAATTGTTCAAGCTCTGTAAAGTTGGGTGGGGGTGGTTGGTGGACAGCAATCTTCAAGTCTTGCCACAGATTCTCAATTGGATTCAAGTCCGGGCTTTGACTGGGCCACTCTAGGACATTGACTTTCTTGTTTATAAGCCATTCCAATGTTGCTTTGGCTGTGTGCCTGGGGTCATTGTCCTGCTGAAAGGTGAGTCTCTGTCCCAATCTTAGGCTTTTTGCAGACTGAAGCAGGTTTTCCTCAAGGATTTGCCTGTATTTAGCTCTATCCAATTTGCCCCCTACCCTGACAAGCTTCCAAATCCCTGCTGAAGAAAATCATCCCCATAGCATGATGCTGCCACCACCGTGCTTCACAGTAGGGATGATGTTACCTGGGTGATGTGCTGTGTTGGGTTTGCACCAGACATAACACTTTGCATTTAGGCCAAATAGTTCAACTTTTGTTTCATCAGTCCAAAGAATCTTTTGCCACATCTTCTCAGAGTCTCCCACATGCCTTTTTGCAAATTCCAAGCAGAATTTTACATGGGCTTTTTTCAGAAGTGGCTTCCTTCTAGCCACTCTTCCATACAGGCCAGATTTGTGGTGTACATCAGCTATTGTTGACATATGGACAGTTTCTCCCAGCTCAGCCATGGAACACTGTAGGTCTTTCACAGATGTCATTGGCCTCTTGGTAGCTTCTCTGACCAATGCCCTTCTTACCCGGCTGCTCAGTTTGGAAGAACGGTCTGCTCTAAGCAGATACTGGGTGGTGCTGTATACCTTACAGTTCTTAATGATGGACTTGACTGATCTCCAAGGGATATTCATTGCCTTTGAAATCTTTTTATACCCCTCCCTTGATCTGTGCCTTTCCACAACTTTATCCCAGAGTTGTTTTGAAAGCTCCTTGGTCTTCATGGTAGTATATTTGCTTTGAATGCACTACCCAACTGTGGGACCTTACAGAGACAGGTGTATTTAATCTGAAATCATGTGAACCACTTTTATTGCACACAGATGGACTCCATTTAACTTATTGTGTAAATTTTGAAGGCAACTGGTTGCACCTGAACTTATTTAGGAGTGTCATAGCAAAGGGGGTGAATACTTATCTAATGAAGACTTTTCAGGTTTTTAAATGTAATTGATTTGTTTTTTGTATATATATATATATATATATATATATATATATATATATATATATATATATATATATATATATATATGCCCTGCATTAGGTACCAGAGTATGTAACACAGAACATGGACAGGGTAGCTTGCGGATTTGGCTTTTTTAGTATTGGCTGGTAGATCCAATAGTGTGGTTACTGCCTGCCCTGCTCACCTGCATATCTGATCTGGACACTAAACACTGGGCCAGTATTGTGAGTTGTTAAGGTATTTGAAGTGCTGATAAAATCTAATCTGAGTGGTGTGAGTGGTAACTGGAGTAGAATGTTTTTATTTTTCTGTGGGATGCCCATGTAGTGTGGATTCCCTCAGGGACCCCAAAATGCACAGATGCTGCCTGTTACATGTCCATGTTCTTGTGAAGCAATTTGAGTAAAGTATATTCAAGTATCAATAACACTGGCATTCAAATAGCACAGTTCAGAATCGACTCTAACCAAGTATTACTTTCTTTCTCCTTTCCAGAGGCGGAAATCTCGGTACGCAGAATTAGATTTTGAGGTAAATATATACTTTTTCATTCTTACTGGAATTTTGCTAAACATGTATAAAACACATGGTCAACAGTATGTATAACTGCATTTTAATTGTGCAAGTCACAATTGTGTTTCTGCTCTGTCAAAATGACAGATGGGGTGTATAAAGTGCAGTGCTGGAATATCTGAATATATCAAATATATATATTGTGAATGATCAGAAGAGATCAGAATGGTTTCCTATTCGAATACATGGGGTCCAAAATTCCTGTGTATTCGATTACCCAACTCTAGTCCCTGCTCACTCTTCAGAGGAGCCAGCCGGGTTCACGAAGAGTACAAACAATGTCCAAGACGAGATTCGTTCGTTCAATACTCTTATTTCCTGAGGCTCAGGTTTTTCCTTTTGTTAAATGAATTCAAATACAGAGCTCAGTGAAACTTTTACCCAACAAAGTAAATCATATTTTTTGTTGTATTCAGAATAAAATAACACTTCATCATATTGCATGATGAATAGTGCAAATATTGTAACCTGGCCAAAACAATAAAAAATGCATTCCAACATTACAATAGTTTAACATTACTACCAATTACAAGTAGCCATTAAGTACTGACCCCAGATTAATCTAAGTCAAGTTACTTTGTTTATTCAGTAACCTGTAAATAATTCAAAACAAGGATACCTGGTTGTACTTTTAATGGTAAGTGCAATTGTTGACGTTACTCCATCCATTCACAAAGTCAAGCGTAGACGTTTTACATTGAACTGCAGTCCAGCGTTAAAAATATCATGCTTTTCTTTCTTAGTATGTCTTTATGTTTATCATAAAGTTACGCTTACTTTCCAAATTTCAGTGTTACCTAAGTAACATTATTTGATTTCAGTTTACACATTTAAAGTTTACTGGTGCCATGGTCCCGGAAGTGGTTCACGACTGCCTAGCAACAGCTACAGAAGCTACAGGGGACAGGGGAACTTAAGCAGGGATCTGTTAACATTAGCTAAAAACAAGGCAACAAAATTGGCAACAATTTCAACCAGAATACGTTTACTGTAGAATTTTGGTGTTAAAAGCGTTGCATCATTAATTAGTGCACTTACGTTTACTATGGAACATCTGACTTTTAAGACTTGTCAAGCATCAGCTTCTACTTGTAGCAAATACGTAAGGCTGCACCTTGTGTTTACTTTGACAAACCTATGCAACACAGCATGCATTAGAGATGTGCTGAACTATCCATATTTTGATTTGATTAGCAATTTACTCATTTGGATCTCAGTGTTACTGTGCACCTCAAGATTTAGATCGGCTATTTTGTAATGTGTTTAATGTCCAGCAGGTGGTGTTGTTCCATATACTTTTCAGTTTCCAGGCAATGAATTGAATATATAATACAGTATAATGATATTGTAGTTCTGTAGCTTGTATGAGGATGAATGATGGTCAAAGCCAGTGTGGTACAATTTTTTTATATTGTTTTCTATTTCCTTAGAAAATCATGCACACACGAAAACGACATCAAGACATGTTTCAGGATTTGAACAGGAAACTGCAGCACGCAGAGAGAGAGTCACCACCAGGGGATAGCAAGGTGAGGCAGGGAGTGAAGGAACAGGGTTAATGCAGCTTACTCACAATCATACAGGAGCATGGGTGGTAAATGTAATCTAATAATACAAATCTACTCTACCAATACAATTTATATAATTTACTCTGTATATAGTGATACTCCTTCAGATTTTTTTTTGTAAAAAAACCAAAAAAATAAAACAATGTACTGTCGACCAAACTGTTGACCAAACATTTTGACTAGAAGTTTGATTGAGAATATTAATACGTATACATAACTGTTTTACAGTTATAGATCGTTGATTGATGAAATGGTAGCCACATTAGTCCAGAGATGATAGACAAAGAGAAGGAGATACCGTTTATTGGGCTAACTAAACAAAAATTAATCACAAGCTTTCAAGACCTCACCTCACCTGGAGAGACCTTTGAGGTCTTGAAAGCTTGTGATTAATTTGTGTTTAGTCAGTCCAATAAAAGGCATCACATTTCCTTCTCTATGTCTGTAGCTGTAGATGAATGCAGAGACTTGTGCCATAGAACAGAGACCTAATTAATATTATAATACAGCTCTGTATATTTTCTTGAATGCATGTCTTTGTCACTGACGTCACAGTGTAAATTCTTGGCACTTTAAATAATATCACAGCATTCAGTCTCATCTTCCAGTACCAAGTGCTTTGTATTGTTACAATTCCTGGCTCTGATATCCATGTTCTCGAATGCTGAGGATCGAGTTTGCCAAGTACTGGAGCATGATTTTCAGTACAGACAGTATCACACCTATCCTTGACTCAGGAGTATTCTCAAGTCAGATAACAAGGTAATCACTGGTACCAGGATGGGGCAACCACCTCAATGTCTCAGGGTATCAAGGACCATTCATCTACCAGATGATGAGTTGCCTTGATCAAGTTCATGACCACAAGATATGGGGAGAGGACAGTGTTCTAAGGCTACTGACCTGAAAGTTATGGCACATGCGATTCTAGTCCAAGGCACCCTATCTTTTAAATGTTTGTTTTGACTCGTCAAGCAAGGAGATAACCACAATGGGTTCCCATCGTCTCATACCATTTTAACTGCTCTTGTGCTGCCACTGCCCCATATTACAGTTCCACTCTATTGCCCTTGTTGTGCATTTGTTTGATAAGGACCTCACAAACCTCTCTTAACCTGTTGTATCTCAGTTGAGTACCTTTTGGCTAACCTTTTTTAATTAAAAAGTTTATCACAAAGTTTCCAAACCCAGATGCCTAGCCAGTATAATGAAAGGTTTTGTCATGTGGACAGTTCAGGATCTGAGACGTCAAAACCTCATCTGCTACAGACTTCTGTTAATAATATATGCAATTTGTGATGAGACCATTAGTAAAAAGTAGTATTGTATTCCACTACCGACAAACAAATACTGATAAACCTTCTGGGTGCTAATGTATGTGTACATTGGTAATGTTATTCTATTGTAGTGTTTTATTTTCATTTGAGTCATATGTCCTATGTTTTCTAACTGACCTTTTCCTCTTGTTTCCCCCAAGTCTGTGAAGCGCTGGAGTGTCTCATCTGGGGGAAGTGATAAAACAAACCTCAGTGTGAGTATCTCGGGAACAAAAGTATATGTTCCGGAAAAATAACTCAAATATGGGACTCTTTTCCATTCTGACTGTTTACTGTGGCTTACATTTTTATTTAAGTACAGTTCCTCCCATCTCGTTCAATTTGTCCATGCCAGTGAAATGCACATTTAAATATCAAAATTGTCTGCTTGTTACACAGAGGGCTACACTGTCAAAGCTTTTTATTATTTTTTTATTTTATTTTAGAGAATAGAATTCATACTCAGTAAAGTTACCAAAACCAGATATGTTTTTTTTATTTTAGTTATTGTAACTGTCTTTTATATTATCTCTGAACCACTGTCCATAAATATTTCATTGCTGTTTAGCAGCTCAAAGTTTACAGTGACTAGTTTCAAAATGATCGTCCACCTGTACGAATGAGTGATTTCGACTAAACGTGTTTCCACTCTGATTATTATTTGGTAATTTTTCGTAATGGCTGGTTGAATTGTTTTCAGTGTTTGATGGAGTAAATCAACATTATCCTGTGTATCGTTTCTCAACTGAAAAATTGATACATATCTTCAGCGCCCCAGATAAAGTTTTGGGTCTGGGAGTAACTTATCCTCTAATTTTAACACAGAGTAAAATGAATTTTCAGTGGGTAAAATTCAACATTGAAGTCACAAGTAATCTTGATAAAAACTATACAGTCTTTAATGGTAATGGGGTAGGCATTAAAACAGTCACTGACTTTTATTGCAACTGTGGTACCATTCAGTAAAGCGAAAATTGTAAAGTGGTACTTCAGCTGAAACTGTCAGACACAAGGGGTACAGTTTTAAAAAAAGGTTGAAAACCACGGTGCTATACCAATTTAAAATGAAAAGCTTTGAGAATATGGCTGAAATATATGTATTTATTTTTTTTTTCAGATTTAGCAATCCATAAATTAGTAAATTACCAAATATCTGTTGGCGTGAGGAAAAAAAAAAAAAAAGTATTTTTATTCTAGGGCTAATTGAACTCACAATTTTGTATACTACCAAATTCATTCAGTTTAGTTAGCGCTGTTCCAGTGTCATTATTACAACTTTAAATAAACCTTTTATGCAGAAAAAAAAATGTTTGTGGCTGACAGTGAAAGTAAATCACCAAATAACATGTGTTGGTTTTGTTGCAACAGGATAAACAGCAGACGCCCAACAAGCGAGCATGGGAGGGGATCCGCAAGACGCACTCCCCCCCTTCATGGGTGCGAAAGGACCTGGAGACCCTACAGGCATCCCCCCTGGAACTGAAGTCCGTAGATTGGGAGAAAGCTGGAGCCACCATCCCCCTTGTTGGCCAAGAAATCATAGACCTGCAGACCGAAGTCTGACTAACCGCAACACGGAGGGATTTTCTGTTCTTATGATTTTCCTCGTTTAACAAAAAAATAAACAACCTGGGTTTCATTCGAAACCATGGTGCAAGTAAGAAGTAGTGTTTTTATATCTGAAGAGTTGTTCCTTACAAAAAGAGAAAAGTACATCTCTAGTTCTCTATACAGTATGACCTGGGTGGTTTTCACCATCAAGATAGTAAGACAAACTTGTGTGGTCAAATGTTTAAAATGGTTGACTTGCTGAGGGTATTCTAAATATATCTAAGCTGTATTACTTCAGATTGAGTTGATGGCGTAAAAGAACAAAGCTTTTAAAATAAGTTTGGGGCTGTCCACCACCTAGAAGACGTCTACAATAAGTATAGTGAAACCTCCATATCAAGAACGTTGATGACCCAGTGCACCCTGTGGGGTTTCTCTAACTGCGTTTATAGTAGCTGGACATACTGCTTGTGGCGAGCTGAAGCTGCTGTTTTTCTCTCAGCCACCAATATCTAATTTCTAACATGCCTTTAAACTTTACACTGGAAGCAAAGCCTGAGATATGTACTCTATTATGACGGAGCCATTGTGGGACTGTCAAAGAAAGAATTATAAAGGTTTGTAATGCAACCTAAGCCCCGTTTCATCAGTTATCAACTACAGCATATAGTAGACCGCTGTACCCACCCCCTCGCTGATTGGAGTAAATAATGTTTATGGCTGCCTCAGAAAAATGAATGGGACAAACACCTTGAAAGAAGATTAGACGGCGATAGATCGACGGACGGACTGGACCGGTATTATGACGGAGTGGCTCAAGAATTAGATCACGAAAAGGAGAGATCAGTACTTTCCAGAAAATGAACAGGCTTGTTTGCAAACTGTTCATGAACCTGGGACAGTCCAGACTTTCTTTCAGAATGATGCTGCGGGTAAGACAAGAAGAGCCAAACTAAACATTTCCTTGACATTTGCTTGTGCATGTGCATCCATTAGTATGCATACTTGTATTTAGATTAAAAGTATTAATTGCCAGTACTTCATGGGTTGCTGCCAGTCCAATGTCATTGACAGTGAGAGGGTTTAAACAGTTACTTATGCACCATTTGATTGGGTATTTGAGAGGGTGATAAAGAATGAAAAGAATAAGCTGACTGTTATAACACCGCCACTCTTCACTCTCGTCCAGGCCAGTCCTTGCCTTGCATTATTAGCGTGAGGGTGTTCATGGCAATGGTGGTTAATGCGAATATGAAAGCACTGCCTACCTCGTCCAGGTTCATGTCTCAGTGATACTGCCGTTCCCTATGTGTCCTGTGGTTAGGTTTAGTCTTTTAGGGTTTTGGCAACCTCCAAAGAGGAAATTACCTAAAACTAACAGGACCTTTGCATAAACATTAGCCACAATAGTATTTTAGACATTTAAAATTATTGGAAGTCTTTTACAGGAATCAGATGAAAGGGGTTGATCTGTTGATTGCTTAATATACAAGCATACTGCATTCATAATTTTAATAATAATGGCATATTTTCTGTTGTGTATTATATTAAAAAAGCATTTTAAAAAGTTCAGAATAGTTGACAGAAAAAAAAAGAAATAAAACTGTGATACAATTGTCATAGTTTTGATTGCACATTAATTGAAAGCACAAGGCTCATGGTGGCCCTGTTGTAAAGTATTGTAATTAAAGAGTTACACAGAATGAATTTTAGCCTATAAATATCTTTCTAATGTGCTTCAGGTTTTTCTGAATTTTCCTGTTCAGTTACTGGACTATAACTGTGTTCTGTAACTCATGTAACGATGTGTGTTTTAATATCGTTGTCAATGTACTGCTCCCCCCTCCCTCCCTGTTTAGTACCCCCATACCCTCCTGATTTGATCAGTTGTATTTGTCTGAACCCTCTTGTTTTTATTTTCTATTCTTTGTTCTATTTTTTTCCTGTTTGTTTCTGTACAGTTTTTAGAGCACAAAATGAATGTGTCATATTTCTAATAAAAAAATACTATAAACTATAGCTTGACTGTCTCGTCTGATATTTTTTTGTAGATCTTTAAGTTTAGCTTACTGGTTTTTGTTGGGTGTCTGGTTTCAGTATTTCCTGATCATATTTTGCAAACCAAAAGACATGGTTATGTTTTCACTCATGACATGACATCATCCTCACGTGAGTCCCAACACATTATTAAAGATATATACAGTACAAAGCAAAGGTTGGAGATTGATATTGTTATTTATAAGTTAAACATTATGAACATACAAAAAGATTGCAAAGTGCATTCTTCTGGATATGCAACATGACAAATAATTCTATTGAATATAGTACGAATTTAGGCCTCTTTATTAGTATGTTCACATGTCTTGGTTTCTTCTATATTAGAGTATGCTGAGCACTCCCTTTTCTGTAGCTAATACTTACAAATATGCTTATTTCATGTTTGATAATTGACTTTAATCAAGTTTCACTTGATAGAGATACCTGTCTGATTTAGTGTACAAAGTGATACAGTTCAAGTCTGGTGTCTTTTTAAAACAAATAACTAGCTTTGTAACTTAAGGTGCTTTCACACAGAGGAGTTATGACGGTTCAGAACCGTCACTGTGAATTGCCTGTACAAGGTGTAAGGGGCATGCATGCAGTGCTTAATTTGTGCCGGGGAACAGCCCAGGAACCTCTGGGCGTGCAGTCATAGCGCCGGTAACTCTAGTTAAAAATCTCATAAAATACGTTCTTTTTAAAATCTCAACAGTTGCATTAAGTCTGCAAGTTCTTGCGTGTGCGCTAAAGAGAGACAGTCCGCTGCCACGTTTGTAGCCTTCTTTAAATTACTTTACGATTTCAGCTTGAATGCCTTTAAGTAAGATAACACTGGCTGCAACTCCATTGTCATTTTTTATACACAAACAAGCTTACTTGATTTGAAAAACGTCATGAACGATACAAGCAGCTTCTTACACTACTTGGTTTGATTAAATGAGTAGTACACAACAAAATATGAAAGCTCAACATTAATTTCAACAAAGAACAGCAACTTTTTAATGAAACTATATAGTAGCATACTTCAACAGTATCATTAGCCTGCATATAATATTAAACCAAAACAATAACATTAATATCAATCTGATTCGCTTGCCTTTTTCAAAGAATATAATTTAATTAATAGAGAATAAAAAACATACTAAGATAACAACTACCTAACCTAAGTTTAGTTAATCATTTTTTTGTAATCTACCAGCGGCGTCTGTTGCACACACATCGCTGATAATAGTGCAGACCGTGGGTCAAACCAATGTTCGTCTTGGAGTGTGTTTTTTCATCAATGTCCTTTTGGAGGGCCTCTGAATGCCTTTTCATTTGTTTGTATTTTAAACCATTTAATGCAAAACCATAACAAAACATGTATACAGGCTTTTTTTTTTTTTTTTTTAATTCTCCTGCGGTTGCCTTTAATTTTTTTTTTTTTTTGCACGTATTACTACTTTGTATATGTAGATTACGTGGATGTAAACATCTAACACAAGTAGGTACAATACTCTCTCAAATAAACAAGTTATGATTTTGAATATGCACTTCTTAGGGTCGATATTAGTGTCACTGGCTGTGCCCCGGCACTTCTTTCTTTACAAATTAAGCACTGCGTGCAAGTGGTAGGTCTTGTCAGTGTTTCAAATTGCACTTTCAATTGCCATGAGAACCATCTGTTGATTGACAGGTTTCAAAGTTGTACTTATGCGATCTCTTTGGCTGTGTGAAAGGGTTATGATGGTATTACACTGGCAGAGATTGCGCAATTTCATGCTGTGAAAGGGTATTTTACACACTTGTTAAAACATTTCAGAGACAGCACAGTAGCTGCACTTCTGTATGAAAATGGTATTAGATTTTTGTATTCATGGATATACTGTAACTGCATATATTTACGATAAACTCGTTGAGTGCCCTGCTTGAATTTTCTGTCCTTTTTAGTTTGAATGTCTGCCTGAAATTATCCTCTCTTGTGTAGCCCACACATGCACGTATACTGTATATATTGTCACAAATGTGTTGGTTATTTTGTGACTTTGTCACTATTTTGGGATCTTTCAACTGTCTTCTAGTGAAAATAGGAAGTCCATACAACAGGTGTTCAATCAAAATAAACTAAATCAAAAAACAAACAAATCATAGGAGCGCTAACTAGACTTTTAGATACCTCTGCCTATCACTCGGTTTATTTTTGGTTCAACACTGTACCTTGAAAGGGTTGACACCTCTGGTCTATATTTCAGATTTCAGTTTTAATATAGACAACCCGTAGACATTACTACCGCTCTTTATATATCAACCTGCTTTATTCCGGGCAGACGTCCCTCATTATTAATGCAAGGTGATTCTCACGACTTTCAATTTACCTAGTGCAGTGCATGGTGGGAAATATAGTCCTGACTACTCTGTTTCAATGGTTAGGACTACATTTTCTTTCTGATCACCGCTACAGTGGTAATGGTAAACAGATACATGATTAAAATCAAAATACATACATTTGCCATAAAACATCTTTAAAATGCAGACCTACGGGTAAAGCGATGCCCTTCATAGACAAGTAATGGAAGTACAAATGCCATCTCTGGTGGTGTTCTTCTTCTACAGCATTGTTTGTGTCTGTTGTATCCCAGTACTTGCCCCTCCTTGCTCCCTTATCCTTCTATCATTGATCAGCGTGTGATTTTCTCCTCTGTTTACCATTCGCTCAAGCTCTCACCCTTTCCCACAATAACTCTGGGGTTAATCTATTCCAATACACAAAAGATACTTTCATCCTCAAAACATGGAAGATTTCCAAAACACGTAGAATACATAGTGTTGGGGTTATTCCTGTTAAGCTCTGTATGTATTTGTGCAGACGTTCTTCTATATAAAAAAAACATTTAAAAATTCCTCCGAATTTGAGAATTAACCGCTTAACTGCTATAAGGTACATGGCATGCCTTTAAAATTGCTCGCTCAGTGCTGCCCAACGTATCAGGCAATTCCTTATTAAAAAATGTTTAAAAAAAAATAAACAAACACTGGATTGCCGTTATTTCAGACTGCATCACTCATCAAGAAGTTCTTATAGATAATTAGGGTGGTTCCCATTTCATTATGTTACATGGATAAGATACCTTTGATGTGACACAGTTGTTCAGTCTAATTTATAGCCTGCTTGAATGCTAGCACTGGTTATTGCTGCGATACATTCAAAATGGATTAAAAACAATCTGGGTGTAGCTTTAATTTCTGTTCAATGAGGATTGATAATAAAAAAAAAGCTTTTGTTTGATTAGGAGCTTTGTTTGATTATATGACCATCTCACGTTTCCAGAAATTAATTTTGAAAAGACACATCTGATTACTTTTTTAATTTATTTTTTATAATATTTGGCTGTTTGGGTTACTAGAACATTGTATCATGTTGGCATACTGTTCAAACTCCTGCATAAAGACAAATAAATTAGGTTCATATTTTGCTTGCATATTTTGTTCTGTCAATGTGAACTTATCAAAAATGTTATTCCAATATATTTTTGCTGATGGGGTCGATTTGTTTAAGTCCAGAAAAAGGGATCTGATTTTTGAATTATTACACTGAACTTTACATAATTGTAATTGTAGAGTGTATCAGATGTAGAGTGTATCAAATTTAAAATGTATGGTTGATTTCAAAAGTTTTAGGAAATTTGATTACTGAGACAGCTATTGAACCATTTAAAAAATAAACTCAGAACTATCCTCAACTGGAAAAAATTATATTAATGGTATGGCTATACATAATACAAAAGAGATTTCTAAATATGTCTCTACATTTTACCAAACATTATATACATTATCTTAACAGAACTGTGATATGGATACATTTTTTAATTCAATCAAGGCAAATGCAAAAATCATTAGCGAAGAATGTGATAAGAAGCTAGATACTGAGGAAATTAAGGCAAATATTAACAAGCTTAGACAACACATCTCCTGGTATTGATGGTCTGTACTGAGTTTTATAAAGTTAGAGTTTCAAGAAGATCTAACTCAGTTTCTGCTATGTGTGTTTAATGAAGCCATTGAGAGAGAAGAATTACCTCCATCCCTTAAAAAAAAGATTTAATCTCTGTTATACCTGAACCAAATAATTACATTCTACTATTGGAAAATGACGGAACACTTTTGGTTTAATATTTGCTGGTAGACTAAAAAAGGGAATGGATTGAATTATTGATGAATCACTGGTTTTATGTGTTTATGTGTGGTAGACATACATACGTAACATCATTTGTCTGATATTGGACTTGATAGATTATAGTTAGGCTTGCTACTTTATTATTTTAAATCGGTAAAGCTCGTTAAATGTCGAATTCCCCAAAAATGTGAGTTTGACTGAAATAAATGTACATAGGATAAATGTAAGTAAAACTACTTGTATTATTTTTTTTTTCTTACCAAAAATAATAATTAGAAATCATCTCTAGTTTGTGTAGTTTTTATACTGTATGCAAGTTGGCACACTACTACTCGCCAGTTAACACCCAGGACAGCACCCATACCAGCGAGGGACCTCTCCCCAGATGCCTGGCCAGTGGAATCAGGCCACCAAATGCTTTTTATCCTGCCCTACATGTCCATCCATGAGGATTGCATGAGCCAATTCTAGTTGGAACCTGAATAATTATGACACCAACAATTGTTTCCGGACCTCCCCAGTTTTGAAAATTGTATCCACCTAATAAAGGAGATCACATGAAACTGGGGATATGTACGGCCACCCACAACCAGTCAGGACAAGGTTGCGTCTTTGGACTGTTCTAACCGAATGTTGGCTTGACCAGTGAGGAGATTCCTCCCAAATCCCTCCAGCGCCAGGGGTGATGAACCCTCAGAGTCTTGAGGAGTCCCAGAGTCAGAACCCCCACCGGTAAAACCTTCACTATCAGAGGGGAGCCCTAAACAACCGGGCCCCCTCCTCCCCAGTTTCCCCCAATCGTGTATGCCCACTGGCCTAATGTCAATCTTAGCTAGCCTCTTTAGCGCTTACTTCTCCTAGGTTTAAAGCGAGTTTCAAACAATCAATGCTCTGAGAAGGTAAACAGCTCACTAATTGGGTTTTCCCTGCTAACAGGACCAAAACTGTTGCCAATCCCTTCCAGGTGACACTACCCCCAGACGCGCGTTTTTTGTACTAATATGAATTTTTAAGTATGAACATCCCCATGAATACAGTGCACTACCACCTTCTCCCCAAGTCTCCCCTTCCCCAGTGGAACCAAGCTGTCCTGGACAAGGGTTTAATCACATCTTGAGTCAAGGAGAGCCCTGGCCTTACGCCCGTCAATTCTTACTCTGTGGACTGCTTCCAGATCACTGGAGTACCACTGGGGCAGCCAACTGGATCCTGCAAACTCCATCTCCATCACAGAGCTGTCGGCCTGCCTGTGTCCTGGTTGTACACAACCCCAGCAAACCCCAGGTACTTTTAGAGAAGACCAATGTTTCTGTTTGATGGGGTGAGAGAAAGCAGGAGCCAGTTTTGGTGTTGTCTTGGGTACTCCCGAGGTCCCAAGGGGGCTGTTGGTAAGGTTGTTGACTCCCCTGCCAGATGGCCTGGATGCTTCTGCTAGGACCGCAGAGAGTGAGGAGAGGAAGGGGAATGACGCCTCTGGACGAGCTGATGGATCTTCTTTGCCCTCATTATGTTATTGTGCTTGAGTCTGAAGCTTCCAGGTGGTCTTTTTTGGTGGATGACCCACTGGTCTGCTGGCCAGCCACAGTGCTGAGCGCATCTACTCAAAGATAATCAAGATGATCCGAGTCATTGTTCGGGGTCATCTTTGGTATTTTGACCTTTGCCCACACGTGTGCAGAGTTGCTTCCGACTGCCACCTTGCCAGTCGCTTGTTGTAGGAGCTACTTGAGGACATCCCGATCTTCATCTTGGGAGGACCTTATT
Source organism: Polyodon spathula (assembly GCF_017654505.1). Taxonomy (NCBI): domain Eukaryota; kingdom Metazoa; phylum Chordata; class Actinopteri; order Acipenseriformes; family Polyodontidae; genus Polyodon; species Polyodon spathula. The sequence goes on from NC_054536.1 coordinate 32,420,551, forward strand.
AGGGCCTGAGCTGTTGCTGCAGTTCCAAAACTGCCTGACACACGCGATCCCTGACAGACATGGTTTCTGGACTCAGCTCCAGCTTTGTGCATTGTTTTTTGGGTGTCTTTGGGCAACTTCAAAATCCCACCACTGCCACCACACGTTACAGTGAAGTGTGTAAACAAAGTCAACCAAGGTAAGTGTCAATAAACTGTCTTCAAAGCTAAGTAAAATAAATTAGCCAAAGTTTAAGACAATAAGAGGGATCTTTCCCTATTCCCTGTGCCCCTCATACGCAATATAGACAGGACATTACGTTGTCCCTCCAGCTCACTGGGCCGATTTGCAGGCCATCTTTCTCTCTGTGGGAGACGGCAACCGCGTTCAGCACCTGGACAGCTCAGCACCAACTTTACCACTCTGTTCACACAGTCCAGCATGGACAGCATCTCTTGCATCCTCCCAGTTCATAAAACGTGCTTCAATGAACAGAAAGCTTTTATAATCAGTTAACACTAGAACACGCAGTGATACTCATAGCTTACCTTTTAAAAAATATAAATATTAAAATGAAAGACAAACTATTGAATACATCTCAAAAATTGTATTCAAGCAAATCATATTAAACACCTGCACAGCTGAAACGCGATATTTAAATGAATGAATGAATGAAAATAATAAACATTTCAAAAGAAACTAGTGTGTAAACAGGTATATGCACATACAAAACTGTAAATACAAAATGTATTTTTAATTTAAAAAGAAAGTAACAGATGTTTTCTCTTGAGTGTGTGTCACTTTGTGCAGCACAGAATCCAAGTTTGTTTTTGCCAAAGCACTGTGGCTAGCTTCATGATGAAATCTCTCCTATTGATATTCTCCTCGGTGCATTCCTTGTACAAAACGAAAGAATTGATAGCTGCCAGGTTCAATAGAGACAACAACAGGCTTGTATATAAAAATAAAATAGAATATTTTAGGTTATATTTAAAGTAAAAACATGTTGCAAAAGGCAGTCAAAATGACTGCTCTGGCAGTCTAGAGGGGATTATACATTTTTTTTATTTTTGCGATCCTGCCTTTCAAACTCCATCAAGGTATTTAATGCATGTATTTAGGAAAAGTCAAGAACGGACAACCACGTGTCTTTTACACACACAGAGTCATTTAAATTTTAAAAGTGAAAACCATCAAGTTTGACTACCGTGGCGGGTCTAGTGTTAAAGGGCCGGGCAGCCAATTTACACCCCGAATTCTTGGGATTTTCACGTGGCTGTTCGGCCCTTTGGTCAGTGACCCTCAGTGGGGGACAACCATGACAATTATTTTCAAATAATGTTTGCATTCAAATCATACAATAAGCTTTAAATGTGTGTGTGTGTGTCCCAGCCATCCCCCTTTCCTTGGCTGAGAAATGGTTTGCTTGTGAGCTTGCAAAAGACCTCACACATACCGTCATCACCATGGAACCTAGCTTTCCAGAATAAAAATAAATAAATACAAATTCTCAGGTTAAAAAAAAAAAACCTATAAAAATCAGCTTTATTCCTCAATTAAAATAAAAGGCTAAAATTGAGCTCCCACCATCACAGAAGTTAACCAAACAGTACTATTGAATAACAGTTAGCACAGGAAGCATTTATTGGTACTCTTAAATTCTAAAGAAGTAACAAGCTCACAGGTGTCATCAATCACTAATATAAACAAACTTACCATTTTACTTTAAACATTACATATAATTTTGTGTAGTAATAATAATAAACTAGAAATAGTATTAATACCAGTTTATCTCTGAGTTAGTCTTTTTTAACAGGATAGTATTGCCAAACTCCTTGACCCGATCTTAGGTGTGCTTTTTTTAAATCATTTTCAACATGTTTAAACAGCTCGTGAAGTCGTAACAATGCACTGCATACTGAAGTAAACTGCAGCTAAGTTAATTTCAACATGAATGTGACAGTGCGCCTCTTTTAACCTTGACCTATACATCAGAAACAGTTTTACTAAACAAGTATGTTTATGCAAATTTAAAGCCAATTTGCCTGTATTGATGATTATATATGATAAGCGTATTGATTTGATTAACAAACAAACAAACAAACAAACAAACAATCAAAAAGCCTTGCATGCCTTTTGCCCAGTCCCAAGTGTAAAACTAAAAATTCTCAGACAACATTGAAAATCTGTGTTTTCCCGCGTTAATACATAGCAAACAGATTCTTAGCATGCATTATGCTCGTGCATAAAAGTGTGATTGTTGGCTGAGTCAATGTATCATCATAAATCTGTCTCACGAAAGCAAAATAGAGAAAGGCGAAAGAAAAGCGAATCGGACCTGAGAAGCAGGAACCCTATATTAAAGTATTTTGAAAGTGATGTAAATAAGAGAAAAACAAGGCTCTTTCACATAGAGAAAGGTTGTCGACATACTGAATTCAACATACAAAATTATACTGCAAACTTTTTGGGGGAAAATATGCATGACCATTAGGATCTTTTGTACACTGCCTGTGACTGTTACTGAGGGAGAAAGAGCTTTCAGTTTGATCATCAACATTTTTCTTAAACATTACTATTAACCATTGGACTTGTCCTGGGCCCCAAAATTCCTGGCTGCAGCCCTGGTTAGGCAGGCTGCAGTACTGCCTCCTTGTCACAGTCCTTATTTTTTTTTTTTTTACAGATAGACAACCATAACCACTCATCCAATGAGGAAATGAAGTCCATCTGTCTTCCCATCTACTTGTTCATGACACACTTAATTTTTTACTTATATTTGCAGGTCTTGGATAGTCTGTTGCAAAAGTTAGAGTATTTCAATCTACAGGCATCTGTCCTTCTGTCTGAATTTATTGTATTTATTTATTCCATTTATATAGTGCTTTTTATACAGAAGTATCACGAAGCACTGTACAGTACATAGCAGAAAAAAGAACAAACCACAGTACATTTGTATAGCATGTCACAAATACAACTGCCACAATCAGACCATTTAAATAACAGTATACACATAATACAAAAGCAGCAATTTAAATTTATAAGAAAGCCATTTTATAAAAGTGCATTTTTAGTCTTGACTTGAAAATTGTAATGTTCCCAGCTTCCCTGACAAATGTAGGCATTCCATAATTTAGGAGCTCTACAAGATAAAGCCGTACCTTCTGTGTTGCTTTTGTTGACCCTAGGAATAACCAGCAGCCTCACATCCTGTGAACTCAGAGCGCGGTTTGGAAGATATGGGGTCAGTAACACCTGCAAATAAGTAGGTGCTAATCTTTTCAGGGCCTTGTAAGTTAAAGCAAAATCTTAAAAACAATTATATACTGCACAGGGAGCCAATGTAAAGAGGCCAAAGCAGGGGTAATATATTAATTTTTCCTTTTTTTAGTCCAAATTCTAGCGACTGTATTCTGATCAAGCTGCAAGCGGGATAACACATGTTTTGGGACACCAGAAAAATTATAGATGAAACAGAAGCATGCATTAGTCTCTCGGCATTGCATAAAACATTAATTGGTCTAAGTTTGGCTATATTTCTCAGGTGGTAAAAAGATACTTTAGTAACTTCCCTAATATGATACTAAAATGATAGATCAGGATCAAAGATGACCCCCAAACTCTTAATTTCTAGTTTAACATTTGATGAGAAACTGCAAAGGTCGAGCTCATGTAATCCCACATTTCCTTTTAGTTGGTTCGTTGATCCCATTAGCATAACCTCTGTTTTATCTGAATTCAACATTAGAAAATTCTGTGACATCCAATGTTTGATGTCTGTAAGGAAAGTAGCTAATAAAGATTGGTGTTGTAGGTATTAACCAGCTCATCTGTTGATGAGGACCCAGAGAGTGGTAATAAACTGAAGACATCAGAAAGCTTAACAGCAGTTGAAGAATTAATTACCCAGGATTTAAATATAAGGTCCAAAGTCTTTTTTTTTTTTTACATGAGGTATACGGTAGGCCAAGGTGATCCACATTCACGTCACCGATAGGTCTCATTTTGTATTTGCCGGATGGCAGGAAAGAATTTTACTGATATACTGGTTTTTAATAAATATTTTACCAAAATCAACCATTCCAACTATACTGCGAATCACAAGAAAAGCAGCACTGGCTGGCCAGATTTGATTTACAGGGGAACTTTAAAAACCTGCTGATCATGTGAAGTATTCTGTCGACTGGTGTGACCACACTGAAGATCAATGGGGACAGTTCCTCTAGGTGTTTAGAGTTCTGGATTAGTAAATGACACAGTCTCCTGTTTGATACAGTAGCCCACTGACCCTGCTGTCAAAATGGAGAAATCTGTCTATAACTTCAGAGTCACTGCATTTCACATGGTGTGCAAGACAAAGGGAAATGCTGCCAAGGATAAAAAAAAAGAATATTGTGTGCTGTATTAACACTAGAATCGCTACGGTTACACTCATACCTAGAACCGCTGCCGGCGGTCATTGTAACAGTTACATTTTAAACAACCTCAATATCATAATGAAAGACAAGTTATTGGATAGAAATCAAAAGTTTTATTCAAGCACATCATATCAAACATCTGCACAGCCAAAACAACAAGTTTTAAATGAACAATTAAACATACAACATTTCAAAAGCAACTAGTGTGTAAACAGGTATCTGTACACACAAAACTAAAAATGTAATTACTATTTTTAAAACATAAAAAAGAAAATAACATTGTTTTCTCTTACTCAAATCCCTCCTACTGATATTCTCCCCGGTGCATTCCTTGTACAAAACAAAGGAATTGATGGCTGCCAGGTCCAGTACATTGTAAAATACAACAACTGGCCACCAGAGGGAACCCAATTTCACTGAAGTACTGAGTGCCATCTTGTCTAAAACGTCCACTCCGTATTTTGTGTTATTGGAGAAATCCATAGACTCAGCTTTTTCTTGTCAGTCCCAATGGCAACTGGTATATGAAGGGAGCTGAGAATAATTATATTCTTTCTTGGCTTGCACTTGTAAACCGTTAGCATAGCACAGTCATTGTGTTTCAAAATTGTACTGCAGTACAGCTGTGGTTGCAAGTTTTGCGCAGATGGTGGAAGCTCTCTTCTTGCTTTGTTCACTGTTCCAGCCAGGCAGTTTTTTCCAGTCATCATTTTGTATCCTTTCTGCCTCTACTACAGTACAGCGTTGAATGTGCTGATTAATAATCGCATATCGATCAATAAATGAAAAGCACAGAGACTGCTATCAATGTTGCGTTTTGCTTCTGGTGTGGGACCTGAGGTTTCAGTCAAAACATTTTGTGCAGCCGGTCTTTTCACAACATCAACACCAGGATTTATAATTTCCAAAATAGTGCAGAGTAGTTTAAATTTGAAAACCTCAAACCATCAAAATGACTGCAGATTTAGTGTTAACAGGGAATCCAAAACCAGCTTTCTCATTGATATTTTGTAAAATGACTGAAATTAGAATGAAACATTCACAGGGAGGCATCCTGGATCTTATACAAGAATCATGAGGGCCACCATGAGTGCTGTCAGAAAACATCAGCATCAAACACTCAGGGATACACTGAGGCACAAACAAATAACAATGTGAGTCAGTAAAAGAAGTGGGTCTCCTGGCAGTAAAGGTCCAGCATGTACAATAGGTTATGACTCCTACACTGATAGCTACAGATATGGTGTCGGGTTTCTTTATCATTCAGAAATGGTTGGACAAATGGTTGTCAAATGAAAAACTTTACTATTCACTGACTTCATAACTGTGCAATCACTGAAAAACACAGATATAGGGGGTTGTGTGTGTGTGTGTGTGTGTGTGTGTCATGCTTACTTATAGAACTGAAATCATCCACAAGTCTACAAGCCGACATACACCACTGATATCTCTATTTTCTATTTTGGTCTCCTCATAAACCATTAAGTGCAAAACTCTTGTAAAAGCTGAAGACTTCCTATTCACTTTTCACTAATAAAAAATGTTATGTTAACCTAATGCCTTTGTGAGGCATTAGGTTTTAAAATGTCAATAAACCTAATTGCAAGAGGTTTAAAGGTGATACATTTTGTCTGGTGTTGAACATGGCAACCACAGGGACTCATGACAATACACAAAGTAGCTGTACTAATAGGAATTTGTTTTTTTTTTGGTTGGGAGTTTTATGCGCTTAAAACAAAAGCATTGTATGGCTTTAAAGAGCATTAACCAAGGTTTTAATAACAATTTCTAACCGGGATCGGATTAACACGATCATAGGACCACAGTCGTGTAAACACGATAAAAAGCATTTTGTTTTGATGACTTACAGGGCCGCCGTACTTTGCAGTACAGGCTTGAAACACATATCAATGAATATGGGAGGCAGTGATGTTCACTACCCTTTGGAAAGAACGATTATCTTGCTGTGAGCCAACACAATACAATACTTACAACAAGCAAAGTATTGTCTTCTTTTCCTTCAGTAGAATGTCAGACCAAAGAGAGATGGGACAAGCTGATAAGAAGATTGACTCCTTTGTTGAAAATCGATAAGTATTCAACATATCAAATATTAAAAATGCCTGGTAGTTTTTCATGTGACGTCAGGGCATTTAGGGCAGGATTTTCAAAAGTTCATAAATAACTCCAGTGTAGACACTTTGTGTGATTAACCATAATTAATATTAGTATATTAACCATGTATGCTAATAATGTTGCGGTCATTGTAATCGTTTGACTAAGAAATCAATTAACTGTGCACTATTCACTATATCTCTAACCAATCACCTTTCCTTTTTGTAATATTAGATTAGTTGTGTACCCTTTTTATTCGTAAATAAAATCTTGTTTTATATTTCTGACACATTGACATTTCTGATTTTTTACTATTCATTTGACTTTTACTTGCACCAGTAAAGGAATATACTGCATTGGTTGTGTGATCAGAGAAACAAAACACTGTTAGCTGATCGCTTCATGGAACATCTACGAAGTATACAAATTAACATCTCTCCTGCTGCCAGACATTTTAACACAAATGTCCACAGTGCGGAAGATATCACAATTTGAGGGATAAATCACTGCTATGGGACAAATGCTGCAGGGAATCAAAAAGAACACAAACTCATTTTCAAATTAAGCACTTTGGAACCTCTTGGAACTAACATTCTATTCTGAAGTCATCACGTCATCATTCTCTTGGAACTTTTCTTTTGAAAGCCAACTTGTTTATAACTGCTTGTTTACAGCACTGCTTTTTCCATCCAGCTGAAGAAGGACTTGTAGATGGAAATGTCCTTATATAATTCTTTTTTTTATTATTAATTATTCACATCTGTGTACCTACATTGCCTTTTTCTTTTTGATTTTGGACCTTTTGGTTCACAGCAGTTTTCCTTTTTCAAATCTTACACACACACACACACATATATATAAATATATATTCCACTACATTTTGGCGTTCATGGGTGGGCAACTAGAGACATTTATTTTTAAATAAATTGCATACCTAATTCACTACAATACTAACACAACTTGTTTGTTTAATGTGCATTTACTGTAAGCCATCTATGTATATTGGTTAGAATTTATTTTCTTATGTTGCCATCTACTTTATGTATTTTCATATGTAGGATTGTAGGATATAAATAAATACATTTGAAGTGCCATTTGTGTTTCTAGTTGTTAGTTATACATGTATATATTTCATTATATATTTAAGCTTTTAAAATTACGATAGAACTCCCTACCTACCAATTTGTTTAATTAATTGTTCGGTGAATCTTCTAATCATGCATTTTCTCTAGCCATCGAACACTTACACTATTGTAAGAACATTTGATATGCATACAGACGTGTGAAGGTCTGTGTTCTCAATCACACTCCTAGTGGATCTGTGTGTCCTTGTATGCCTGTCCTTCGTTCTAGTGTGGATAAGACACAGGTGTTAAAAGCCAAGGACGCATTGTAAACCCGCAATCACCTAAGGAAACTGTAATATCTAATATGCCGTTTTCTATACCAAGATTTCAGTTGTATAATTCAAATAAAATCTACAGTAGAGGTCAGATGACATTTAATGCATGTATGCAGAATTCAAATAGGATACAGTTGCATTGATAATAAGTAACATTACACTGGGTGCAAATAGCGGTATATCATTTTAGCAATATAACAAACGTTCCATAAGGTTACAAATGGTTAAAACAAGTGAATAAATATCCTTCATAACCACTGCAAATATTGAATTAGCTTCTGTAGGTGCAGCTTGTCTGTAAAAAATTCACTCTGGTCCTGTACACTCTCTCTCTCTGTATCATCAGCCACGGTCTGCTAAATTTCAGATTCAAGGTGAGCTATGAAATTAATGCTCCTTTTCCAAGTGCAAATTAATTCCTGATAAATTATGACAATTAACATAGATTTGGTTTTAAATTGCCACGGAAACAAAAGAAATAACGACCGCTTGAAAATGCCAAAATCAGTGCTACATACTGATTTCTTGATTAACACTGGAGTTACCTTTTGAAAATCCTGCCCACTATTTCATGAACTATATATATCAGGTAAGTTTGTTTCCCTTATTACTGATAATAATGGAATTAATAACTATTAATTTATTTATAAATATTTATTTTGAGAAAATAAATCGACAGCAGTGTCCATTACTGCTTATAAAGGCCCTGAGAATGAACGTGTATTATGTCACTGCAATCACTCAGGTGAAACAATGTCTTGTAATCTGCCCAAACATCAATATATTCAAAACTTTCAGGAAGTATTGTAAGGTCCCTCAGGTCATAGAATAACACATTTTCATACATGTACCTCTAAGCACAATACAATACATCAAAAAATATTTAATTTTTATAAACAAACAAAAATAAATAAATCCTGAAATATTGTGTTGGAATAAAAAAAGGTAAAGGTTTGTATGGTTTCCGAAATACTTTATAATGTTCCTGTCACAAAGACGGCCGGAGTGGGGGATGTCTGACCAGAAACAGGAAAATAAACTGAGAGATGGAGTTTGGTGGAACGGTGGAAATGAGCAGACAGATAGAAAATAAAAGGTTGTAACAAACTAAAACAGGACATGGCACATTCGCCAAAATAAACAGACAAACAAAACGGACTAAACAAAATACGGTGAGCAGATATTTAACTGCGACTACTAATATTATTATTATTATTATTATTATTATTATTATTATTATTATTATTATTATTATTATTATTATTACCTCCGTCTCCAATCCCGTTCCCCACTCACCGAACACACAACACCGAGTATGTGAAAACGTGCTGATTTTATGCAGCTGTACGGCTAATCAATCATTCAATTGGAGTCGCAGTAACTGCACGTGAATTTATAAAGCGCAATTCCCCGTGCTCACAGATTATTACTTTTTACTTCCACGTTAAGTGCTGTGCAATCCTCGTGCCTAAATACAAATATAGATTTTAAACACGAGTGTTACACAGACCCGTTTATATCCCGTGTACCTATGACTATACACCAACATTAAAACACAGCACATAACACAAAATACACACAGGGGCGGGCACTTTGCCACAGTTCCCCTGAGTGAATTTTTATAGGAAGAGTCAACTAAAGCCAAAAAAATGCCTGGTCCTGGGGAAGCATACCTATGAAAAATGCTTGGTCCTGAAAGGGTTAAGACAATGTTATAGAGGAAAAGTTGAGGCTGAATACAAGTTATAATTATGCTAATAAAGGCACTCCTTAAGAAGAGACAAAATAATGAGTTGTTGTCGAGACTAAAGTAGAGTTATTTTGAAATTATATTGACATATGCATTTATACAGTGTAATGAGGGAAGAATGTTGAACTCATCTTAAGCCAGTATGGTAATGATACATTGCAATTTCCTCATCTCAGTCACTCCCACTAAAAAGAGAGAGACACAGAATAAGATTCCTGCAGTTGACAAGCTGCCCCTCAGTTTTAATTCTAGAAGATTATCAGATTAGTATTATGTAAAAAAAAATATATATTTGCATGCGTTCTATGTTACGAGGCAATCCTTTCCACTCAACGTTATGAAATTTAAATGGAACCTGCATGATACAGACTATAAAAAAGGGAGTCTGTTGCTGGTTATTCATTTCTATTGTGTGTGGTGCAGTAGGCTTTTGTACGTGGTTTAGATGTTCTTCAGCTTGGAAAAATGGTAGACAAATGCATTAAATATAATCATGCTTTGATCCAGTATATGGGCTGAGAATTATTAAAGAAATGTGTAAAGGAAAATATAATGTTTGATGTGTCTACTTCTATACTACAGATGCCAGATAAGCAGTACCTGACAAGGGAATGTCCAAGCTGATTTTTAAAGTATTCCACAATTTCTGTTGACTTTTTCATTCTCTAAATCTTTTAATCAGAAGGCTCTAATAAAAGCTGAAACTGCTAGGAACAGGTATGGGTTGGAACCAATTACTTGACCTGTAAAGAATGTTTGTTATTATAGTAGATTTTTGTATTGAGCATTGTCACAGGCAATGTTCCAGAACTTCCACATCTGTATCAATTCCCAAAGGGACAGGCTGCTGATTTAAAAAAAAAAAAAAAAAAGTGTTTCTGAAAATTTTTAAAATTGCCCCTCAAGGAGGATGAAAGTGTACTAAAATAATATTCAGTGGACTTAGCAGGAAGCTACACCTTCAACATGGAGGCAATGAACTTGATCACAGATCTCATTATTTCAAGTTTTCTGAGACATCTCTCTTTTCAATTCAGCTGTGCCTGTCCTGAGACATTCTCCCTTCCATGGAGGCTTTGCATAGTGATTGCAACAGAGGAGAATAGGGTGTGTGGCTATTCTCTGATTGACAGGCAGAGGGTTGCAGTTGCCACACCCCCGGGGTGTGCAAGTTTAATTCTCAAAGACTGATTCAACTCATGTAATGCTTCTGGTAGCTCACAGAGCACATACATTAAAATGTACAAAGGCCAAAATAAAACACTGTACCAAAAACACTAAGAAATAATCTGGTGAGCACTACTTCACAGAGTGGAGGTCCCGTTTAACACCTTGCTATACTTTGGTGGATCTACAATTCTTGAACGAACAATTCTTCCTATACAGATTAATCCCAACCTGAGCATAGATATACACACAGTGATCTATGCTTGCAGTGTTATAGGTCTCTCTTTGTCAAGGTAATGTGGAAGGTCTCCATTCCTTTGGTCCATGGCCCTTCAGCAGCTCCGGTCTGACTCTTGTGGCTTTTCAGCAGCCCCTCTCTGCAATCTCATGGCTTTTCAGCAGTCGCGCTCTGAATTCTCATGGCTTGCAGCAGACCTGAGGTGTACGATCAGGACCCTTTTATATTTGACGCTCCTCTGGAACACACCCACCTGGTGGTTAGGCATTAGCAGCTGGTAATCACCAGCTACTTTTGCCCACAATGAAACACAGCAGGTAGGATCTTCAAACATAGTTCACACACAACACTGTTTACAATAAATGTGTAGCCTGCTTGTCTGTCACACTTGATATCGCACGATTAAAATGGTAAGTACCTTGAATTTCCACTTCCCCAAATCTAAACTTCTAGCCCCCTATAAACCTTTTGGATTGCAGCTGGGTAAACTCTGTTAATCTTTACAAATATGACTCCCATGCACTGGTTTGTTTGGTACACAGAATCGTTTCTAGTTGCCTTATTATAATTTTTCTCCACTGATAAAAAATAAATGAACAACAAAAAACAGCAATACTCTTTTCTTCACTGTTACTAACTTCTACATTACATATGTTTACCTCCCGCTCTATGTCAATTATATATATAAAATTATTATAAAAATATCCTACCCCAATTGGGTATCACATAATACCCTTAAACAACTCTAATTCAAGTAGTACTACCAAATAACCTACAGAAGGACCTTCAGCAAGGCTTTTTATTTATTTTTTGCACCCATTTGCCAAGGTTCCATCTTATCTTCAGCTGTCATGCAACATATCTGAAAAATGAAAAAGGACTTTAGAAATAAAATTTACAGGCTTTTCAATGGCGAGTGCTGCCCCAAAAAAGCGTACTATCACTGCATGAAGGTCACTGTCAGAGGCATCCATACATTTATTAATAAGAGGGGGTGGTCAGTCCTAAGAAATTAGTGAAGTTATGAGACCAGATTTTCCACTATAATGACATTTCCAATATAATGCATTTACTACAGATTAGGCAATTTCCAACAGGGGACGATATAGTCAGTGTCTTGGAGGATTCTCTCTCAGACATTTTTAAGATATTAATTTCCAAATCTTGCATTCAGAGATCTGAATGAAACTAGATATGACTTTATAGTGTAAAGTGTAAAATCAAAGAAATTGCTGTATTTTTTATTTTAAAACTAAGTTTTGGCTGACATTTTTTTTTAAATAATGGATGAATGAAGTATTATTTCTGCATTGATATTCAGCATTCATGTTGGCATCAATACTATCTACCATAGTTTCTCATGTTTTTTATATGTACCATTTCTATACTGGCTTTTACCATGGCAATGGAAGTAATTATAAAAGCATCAAAATGGGTAGTGAGAGGAGAGCGCTTGACTTCTGGAATGCGACTGCCACCAATTCAGGTATACATGGATGATATGACAACAATGACTACAACAGTATCCTGCACTAATCGGTTATTGGGCAAATTAACCAATAACATTGAATGGGCACAAATGCAATTCAAGCCCACTAAATCAAGGAGCGGCAAAGGAAGCTGTGGAAGATGCTAAGGCTGCCCTTCAAATCTGAGATATTATGGGGCAAGTTCAGCATGGAAAAGGATGAGATGGGAGAGTGTGGAACAACACAAGATCGGCTGGTAAGACCTATGGACAATGTAACAGAGCAGGATCAGTTTCCACATCAGATCAGCATATGATGTTCTCTCATCACCACAGAACCTTAAACTCTGGGTGGGTGAGGAGCCCTCATGTCCTTTGTGTTCAACCTGCAACATTAAGGCACATTTTGACAGGATGTAAGGTGGGTCTTAACCAAGGATGGTTTACTTGGTGCCATGACCAGGTGCTGCGATGTCTGGCCTTAGCATTGGAAGACAAGTGTAACCTGACGAATAAGTTGCCACCAGTTCCATCAAAGCTTTATACACAAAAGAAAATATTCCTCCGTCCAGGAGAGCAACCACCAAGAAAAGGGGTTAAAATCAAGCCTCGCTCAGGACAACTGGAAGCTGATAGAGACTGGAAGATGCTGGCAGATGTTGATCAAGGGCTTATTTTTCTACCTGAGATTGCTACCACTAACCTTCGACCAGACATTGTCTTATGGTCTGGATCAGCATGCCTTGTTAATCTGGTAGAGTTAACTGTGCCATGGGAAGATGCTGTGGATGAGGCGTGTGAGAGGAAGAAACTTCGATGTTCTCAACTAGCTGCTGAAGCGGAACAGTGAGGATGGAGAGTCTACCCAGTGGAGGTGGGTTGTCGAGGATTTGTGGCACACTCTACAACCTGGTTTCTCAGAGACGTCGGTTTCAGTGGCCGAGAATTGCGTCGTATAGTGAAGAACTTATCTGAAGCAGCAGAAAGGAGCATCAACTGGCTGTGGTTGAGAAGAAAAGATTCTGGATGGGAATCTCATGCACAATAGAAAGAAAGCAATGCTGATGTACAGGTAAGTAAGCTGGGCTGAGCTGAGTGGGGGATGGAGGGGGGTGAAGCTGGGACACCAGAATCACTGTTGAGCCCTCTTGAGGTGTTGTGGGCTAGTCAACGAAACACAGAAGATGGAAGGTGCCCACTTGAAGACCCCAGAGATGTACCCTACTTAGCTCAATCCAGACGGTTGTCATGCTGATTGGCTGGGGAGACCGCACTGGGTTCATCCCCGGAGCCAGCATCGCAGCCGTTGTGTGTGCTGATGCACTGGGGAGGCAAAATGAGTTGATCCCTGGAGCCAGCATTACACTTCAGCAATCAACACCAGACAGAAGGAAATCTACATCATCAGATGGAAAACAACGCAAATGGATGGAGATGCACATGGATCACACTAGTTTACTATAAAGCTATGTCTTAGTTGGTGCTTACATTGGCGAGAGCAGAGTTCAAATCAGCATGAAGTTCAACATCTACTCTCATGTAATGGAAATCAAATCGTAAGGCCCTGTGAAAATCACTGAAATTTTCTTTAAAATTCATGGCAATGTCACAGGTAAAGTATTGCATTTCGTGGAATGTGCATGGAACTATTTTATAAATTATGTGTGTGTGTGTGTATATATATATATATATATATATATATATATATATATATATATATATATATATATATATATATATATATAGTAAGATAGAAGGGAGGGGGTTAAAATTCCTCCCTGCTAAATCCATGTGAAAATGCACTGTTGGGTGATTGGGCTAAGGGTTTTGATTGTGTTAATTGTTTTTATTGCTTAGTTAATCCCCTGCACCTGGTGCTAATTGTAAATTGGAGCCAGGTGCAGGGTATTTAAGAGAGGCAGCCAGTTTGTTCTGGGTTGCTGAGGAAAGAGCCCATCTCTGTGCGTGCGTGCGTGCGTGCGTGCGTGTGTGTGCGTGTGCGTGCGTGCGTGAGAGAGCAGTTGTTTGCAAGGTAAAGCATGAGTTTGAGTTTTGTGTCAGGTAAATGGCTTAGCCGTCCTGAGGGTTTAGTTAGGTTCCAGTTGGTGTTAGTCAGAGCTCCAAAAGGGAGTTAGGTGTTCATTTCTGTTTGTTTAATTTTTGTTTTTGATTTGGTGTTTATTAAAAAGTTTGCGACAGCGCCGTAAAACTCAATTTTGAGTCCTGGGTCTGCTTTAAAAGGGGCAACGAACGATGTGAGTTGCAAGGATCATTTACATATGGTGGCAGTGTGTGTGGGCGCCCCTATGACCCAATAAAATAGAGAGCTTATGGGAATTAATCGCTGCTCAAAGAGAGCACAACAGAAGACTAAAAGAGTCTATCGCTGCTCAAGAAGAGCAGAATAGAAAGTGGAGGCAGGAATTCGGACTACCAGAGCCAGAGCTGCCGCTCCCAGAGCCCAGAGAGAAGGAGCCGACGGAGCTGGAGCTACTGCTCCAAAAATGGGCGCAGGCAAGAAAAGCCCCGCTGCCGCTCCCAGAGCCCAGAGAGGAGGAGCCGCCGCTCCCAGAGCCCAGAGAGGAGGAGCCGCCACTCCCAGAGCCCAGAGAGGAGGAGCCGCCCTCCCAGAGCCCAGAGAGGAGGATCCGCCGCTCCCAGAGAGGAGGAGGTGAGGTACTCACCTCCATCAGCCCAGCGAACCAGTCCGGCACTGTCAGGTGCGGTCCCTTGCCCTGTGCTCCTGGACACCCTGCCAGTATTCCCAGACCTTCCTGCGTTGGACTTGGAGCCTAGGAGTCTACAGCACTGGCCACAGCTTTTCTCCTCGTTCCCTTCTCCGCTCTACCCGAACACCCAGACGTCGCTGGGCTGCTGCCAGACGTCGCTAGTGCTTCCCCTGTTCGCTGCTTCGCTTCCCCTGGGTGATCGGACATCGCTGTGTTGGTCCCCAGTGGAAAACCTTTGCCCACTGCTGCATCCTCCTCGTCCCCGGTCGTCGCTTTGGTCGGCCCTGTCATCCCGATTGGGTCCCTTGTCGTCGGTTCATGGTCCCTTCCCAGATGTAACGGAAGGTCCGACCCACCCTCAAATCCGCCCGTGGAAGAGGGCGGAAATAGACATTTCAGGACTTGAGTGTGGGTGGTTGTGTTTTAGGGGAGGGGGTGGCCTTGGTATGGCCAGTCAGTGTTGCACACTTGGAGGGGGAGGATATGTAAGATAGCAGGGAGGGGGTTAAAATTCCTCCCTGCTAAATCCATGTGAAAATGCACTGTTGGGTGATTGGGCTAAGGGTTTTGATTGTGTTAATTGTTTTTATTGTTTAGTTAATCCCTTGCACCTGGTGCTAATTGTAAATTGGAGCCAGGTGCAGGGTATTTAAGAGAGGCAGACAGTTTGTTCTGGGCTGCTGAGGAAAGAGCCCGACTGTGTGTGTGTGAGAGCAGTCGTTTGCAAGGTAAAGCGTGAGTTTGAGTTTTGTGTCGGGTAAATGGCTTAGCCGTCCTGAGGGTTTAGTTAGGTTCCAGTTGGTGTTAGTCAGAGCTTCAAAAGGGAGTTAGGTGTTCATTTCTGTTTGTTTAATTTTTGTTTTTGATTTGGTATTTATTAAAAAGTGCGCGTCAGTGCCGTAAAACTCAATTTTGAGTCCTGGGTCTGCTTTAAAAGGGGCAACGAACGATGTGAGTTGCAAGGATCGTTTATATATATATATATATATATATATATATATATATATATATATATATATATATATATATATATATATATGAATGGTGTTGGATTAATCCTGCTTTGGGAGCAGAAAGTCAAATAGGTGGTCCAGTTGGCGGAGAAAGAGGAACTGGTGGAAGGAGCAAGTGCTGCAGCCATACATGCTTGCGCTGAATTGAGTAGTCCGCAGATAGTTGGGTTCAATTGAAAATTAGTTGGTTGAACTAGGGGGTCACTGCTGGAGTTGGCTGTGATGTAAGAATCAGGCAGTGAAATCTAGGAATTAATCTGCATTATTATAAATGCAAGGATGAAAGAGCAAGTAATCGAGCTATTACTGTTTGAACCTGGGATAATGCGAATAGCAAAATGACCCAACAATGAGAGAAGTGCACATTTTCTGATCGTTTTACTGACCTGAAGGTTCTGCATAAGGGAACAAATATGATCAAATTTAGATACGGGAAAGCTGGCTTTGAACTTTTCTGTGTCCAGTATGATTCCTAGAAATTTCAGTGAATGAAGGGGGCCGATTGTTTTTATTAGGGGTGGGTTAGAGTACTCGAGCACTTGAGTACTCAAAGTAATTATAATTACTTGAGCACTAATTTATTACTCGAGCACTCGAAAAAATGTTAATAATATCTCTTCAATAATAGAAGTTCAACATATTGTAGCAACTTTTGTTTCATCTGGTCCTGTGCATTCATGTTATCTATACTGTTCCAGGGTTGGACCATATCACTAGCTTTGTTAATGTGTGTGTGTGTGTGTGTGTGTGTGTGTGTGTGTGTGAGCCGCTGTTGGGTGCGGACCGTGTCATCTAGAAGCCCCCCCCCATGAGAGTAGTGGTCTGCTCTCTTCTCTGTGTGTGAGGGGATTGATAGAGCCGGAGCCTGTGTGTGTGTGTGTGGAATAGAGTGAGGGAGTTTTTAGGATAGAGACAGAAGGAACGATTTATTGTTTGTGTGGTGTGGTCCTGACCCAAACACAGACCCTGTTTAATTAATAAAGTAGTTTTGTTAGTGTCTGAGTCCCTTCTCTGTCTCCTGCTTTAAGCCTCAAGACCAGTGGTCGTTACAATATTTCATTCATGTATACCACCTTAACACTAGCCATAGAAGTCATTTTGACAGTTTGAGGTTTTCAAATTTAAATTAATCTGCACATCTGAAAGTTATGTGGTTGTCCGTTCATGACTTTTCCTAAATAAATACCCCAACGGCGTTTGAAAGGCAGGATCACAAACATAAGGAAGTTATAAGCCCACCCACCTAGCAACAAAACTGTAATTTTGACTGACTTTAATACGTGTTTTTATTTTGAATACAACCTACAATAGTCTTTATATATAGTGCCTGTAGAAAGTTTTTTCACATTTTGTTGTGTCAGTGCCTCAGAGTTTCATACATGTAAATGAAGATTCTTTTCCACTTATCTACACACCATACTCCACACTGTTATGGGGGAAAAAGGTTTTATTGAGAAAAAAAAATTGTATGTTTAAAATACAAAACTGAAAGATCATAACTGGATAAGTCTCCATCCTCCTGAGTTAATACTTGGTGGAAGCACCTTTGGCAGCAATTACAGCTGTGAGTCTGTTGGGATAGGTCTCTACCAATTTTACACACCTAGATTTGGCAATATTTGACCATTTTTCTTTACAAAACTGTTCAAGCTCTGTCAAGTTCCCTGGGGAGCGTTGATGGACAGCAATCTTCAAGTCATGCCACAAATTTTCGATTGGATTTAGGTCGGGGCTCTGACTGGGCCACTTAAGGACATTTACCTTTTTGTTCCTTAGCCACTCCAGTGTAGCTTTGGCTGTGTTCTTTGGGTTGTTGTCATGCTGAAATGTGAACTTCCATCCCAGTTTCAGCTTTCTTGCAGAGGGCAGCTGGTTTTCCTCCAGGACTTCTCTGTACTTTGCTCCTTTCATTTTCCCTTCTATCCTGACAAGTGCCCCAGTCCCTGCCGATGAAAAACATCCCCAGGTAACATGCACAGTAGGGATGACGTTTTTTGGGTGATGCACTGTGTTGGGTTTGCGCCAAACATAACGCTTTGCATTTAGGCCAAAAAGTTCCATTTTAGTTTTGTCAGACCACAAAACATTTTGTCACATGGCAACAGAATCTCCTGAGTGCTTTTTGTATACTTCAAATGGGATACAAGGTGGGTTTTATTGAGTAATTGTTTCCTTCTTGCCACTCTACCATCAGGCCAGATTTGTGGAGTGCTTGGGATATTGTTGTCACATGTACACTTTGACCAGTCTTGGCCATAAAAGCCTGTAGCTCTTGTAAAGTTGCCATTGGCCTCTTGGTAACCTCTCTGATCAGTCTCCTTCTTGCTCAGTCATCCAGTTTGGAGGGGCGGCCTGATCTAAGCAGGATCTTGGTGATGCCATACACTTTCCACTTCTTAATAACCGTCTGGACCATGCTCCAAGGGATATTCAAAGCCTTGGATATTTTTTTATACCCATTCCCTGATCTGTGCCTTTCAACAACTTTGTCCTGGAGTTCTTTTGAAAGCTCCTTGGGGCTCATGGTTGAGTTGAGTCTTTGCTTTGAAATGCACTACCCAGCAGAGGGAACCTACAGGAACTGCTGAATTTATACTGAAATCATATGGTTCACTACAATTTAACACAGGTGGAGGCACTTGGTGTGTGATTTTTAAGGTGATTGGTTACACCTGAGCTAATTTAGGATTGCTCTTACAAGGGTGGTGGTCACTTATCCAACCAAGCTATTTCAGTTTTTATTTTTTATTAATTTTCTACAAATGTATGGAATGTTTTTTTCACTTGGAAGGTGGGGTAGGATGTGTAGATAAATTTAGTAAAAAACAAAAAATACATTTTTATTTTAATGCATTTTTATTCCAGGCTATAAAGCAACAAAAGGTAAACATTTTGAAAGGGGGTGTAGACTTTCTATAGGCACTATTTATATATTTTTATATTTATTTTTGGTTATCATTAACTGTAATTTTCAATTTACACCTGTTGCAGGTAATGTATGTTACTGAAATACTTATTATGTTTGCTACAATCACTTTAAATCAAGCCTACAGACTGCAGCAAAAAGAGAATACAACACCCACAAAATAATTGAAATGCTCTCTGTAGCTTCACTGCCTGATTAAAAATCCATTACACATTTTGTTGATTTATTCTAAACATGCTAGTTTTGCTTAAAGACGTCATTTGTATCCTCCCACTCCTGCTTGTAGTAATGTTAGCATGACAATGGGTTTCAAATGGAGAGGAAGCTTGTGTCATTACAGCTACTGTACAGTACTTCCTGTATTATAGATGGAATACAGAATAATGTATTGTAAATGAAGACTGCTTTATATAAAGAGCACACAGTTGTTAATGTATGGGAATTGATCCTGTTTGTGCTACACAGCAGTCACTGTAATAAGACAAGTCTCTAACTACCACACAGAGAAAGGATGCTATGAGTTCAGCTGTCATATAGGAACACTTTGTATTCAAAAGTTTCTTCGATAAGGAATGTGTTTGTAGCAATTCTCAGTGGCTTCATTTTAATGAGGTAAGCCTGCAGTAATGTATTCAATTAAGGATACAACAACAAGAGCATCTTCATCACAATAGAGCACTCTCCTATAAATCACACACAGACACACACACACACACATACACACACTATATAATATGAATTATCCCCTTGGCATTCACAAGTTACAAGTTGGGTGGAGATATAACAACTTGGACTCTCTTGTCTACAATGTTGGAAGTTCTTTCCATGTTATCTTTAAAAGTCTGAAACAGAGTAGTAAATAAAGTAATAGCTTGGAGGTGCCAGCCATATCAGCCAAATTCTTCCCATAGAACCTAGCAGGCAGGCTCGTGCAACACAGGATACATTTAAGTGCACAGTGGTAAAAGTACCATGGTACAGTATTGGATTACAATTGTACTCGTCCATACCATGGCACTTCTATTGTACAAAAATAGTACAATGGTGATTTTTTTATTAACCTTGTAAGAGGACGAGCAGCCCTGTTCACTTATTTTTAGAACAAGGTCTCACCCTCCTCCCCTGTGTTATTTTGTATTATGATTTATTTGTTTATATATATGATGGTGTAGCCACGTGTTATGATTTATTATTATATGTATATGTATATATGACAGCGTAGCCGTGCATTTTGTTTTGAAAATGTATTTATTGTAAATGACGCCTGGCCCGTATGTTTTGTTTGGTTTTTGCATTTTGTTGCAGCGTGGATGCGAAGCCCATCCATGTTAATAATTAAACCTTGTGGCCATCTCCCGAATTAAGTGATTCATTTGTTGCTAATCGGTCAACCGATTAGCAGCAGACAGGTGTGTACAGAGGAGAGTAGGGGAGAACGAGAGTAAGAGAAAATGAAACTAAAAACGTATAGGATCAGTGAAAGCGATTGCCCAGCCTAACCTGTATCGTATTTGTAGTATTTTGTATGAGCCAGTCTTTTTGTTTAAACATTTTATTTATTTTTATATTTAAATAAACAGCGCGCCATGTCTTTTCAACTGTAGTACTGCCTTTGTTGTTTCTTTCCTGCACTCTGGCATGACGTCACCATTCGTCATCCTGTCACAAACCTACTATATCAAATTACATAGTCCAAGCAGACAAAGACATCCAACAATACAACATATTCAAGGAACATAAAATATTTGCAGTAACAGCATTATAATTAATAATTTGGCAATTCAAATACAAAGAAGGTCTGCTGCCTTTTAACCCTGTTCTCAGTATAATATTTATTATTATTATTGCATTATTATTATATTATGATGCACATAGGTCAAGACGAGAAATGGCACTTTTGCAGCCCCATTTAAATCTTGTGCAGAGCAAATCCTGGACCATGTTTAACACAAGTGGATCACTAAAGAAAAAAAATACTTTTAAGATCCTCCTATCCATCATCTTTACCAAGCTATTTCACATAAAAACGCTTCAGTACTATAATGTTGCAAATACGTATTTGTTGCTTTTTAGTCAATCTGTTTCGACATTATTTGGCATGACATTGCCGTGTTAGTGCAAACACGAGTGAACCGTGCACCAAAGAAGTGCGTGTGCGAGACACATGATAAGCCAGGAAAGACTGTATAAATAACATGCCTATATTAAATGCTAAATCATAGTTGTTGAGGAAGATGGAATGGAGCAGAGGCTGGGATAGGAGGGTAACAGCAAAAACAAATAAGTATGACAATTATGGGACACGTCTTATTAGTGGGTGGACACTAGTCTCAGCAGCCAGCAGACGAGGCCTGAGAAAAGACCCATTTAATGTTTTTGATCCAAAACTGTAGCTGTAACTATTAAGACTTAAGACTTAACTATTATCATTTAGTCAACCTCCATTTTCCAAGCCACTGTTACATTATTTTGCTTATAGAATTGTACCTTTCATTCTTGATATCTTGGGAAAAATTACACATCCTCGTTTAAACTGTAGAGTAACTTAAGTATCCAAAATATGAAGTTACTACAATTATTGTAAACAAATGTTTTAATATATTATCAATCAAACTGGTACACATTGGCTGTGATCAGTTTTACATATTTTATTCATCACCAGACTTACTTATTTCGTACAGTTTTGTTCTTGATTTTAGCATTTTAGTAATAATATAGATTAGTGCTGATACAGCATATTTGAAAGGCAGCATTTATGTGGCATTGTTTTTTAAAAAGTATTTAACTTTTGCTTACGTGAAAATAATTCTAGGTTTTGTGGAGTCATTTAAAAATTCAGCACGGAGAATCCATTATGAATGAATGGCAGTGAATGAATGATGATGATTGCAATTGCAATTGCAGATCATTTATGAACTGAGAAGGGCGCTCGGGTCCCAAGTGAAAGATAAATTTGGCCAAAGGTCACGTCCATGGGTGCCCAATGGTTACCTGCGCGAGGCCGGCTGGAAATACATGAACAGTTACATGCACCCCAGTGCCGCAGATAGGGAGTGGCAGTGGCCACCTCCCCCAAAAAAGACAAGGCCGCGAAACCATGAAAGAATAATAATAAATAATTGACCCGCTCCACAGTGGCACTCTGCCATCTATTCCTATGTTATCTTTGTTTTATTTGACTGAATAAATAATCAATTAAAAACACAAAATAAACATTACTTTTTTACTGTATGGTTAGTAATTTTAGTAAATTGTAAAATTGATTAGTTATATGTATAGGCTAGCTGAGGAAAGAGACAAATGCAATTTCAATAAATTAAACTCTACTTCACTATTCCCTCCTTCTATAGTTGAAAACAAGACTCAGCACTCATCCATTATCCTTAACTG
The DNA here is from genome assembly GCF_017654505.1 of Polyodon spathula. Lineage (NCBI taxonomy): Eukaryota > Metazoa > Chordata > Actinopteri > Acipenseriformes > Polyodontidae > Polyodon > Polyodon spathula. The sequence continues at coordinate 32,443,146 of NC_054536.1, forward strand.
CTTAATCCTTTTAGAGGGTTGTGGTGAGCAGGAGCCTAACTCAATAGTCATATTGTGCAAAGTGGGACTACACCCTAAATGGGACGCCAGTCCATTGCAGGGCAATTTAGATTGATCAATCAGCCTGAACAACATGTCTTTGGACTGTGGAAGGAAACCGGAGTATCCAGAGAAAACCCACGCGAACACAGGGAGAACATGCAAACTCCACACAGACAGACCCCTTAGATTTGAACCCAGGACCCTGGTGCTGTGAGGCAGCAGCACTAACCACCAAGCCACTGTGTCTATATGTATAATATCTTTATCAAATGATGTGACCCTTTCATGCCCTTAAAAAGTCAAATTTGTAACTCCACACTTAATCTCTGTAGCTTTAACCCTCACCACCTCCACCAGGGTCCCAATACCTCCAGGACCCAACCATGTACTATGGTAATCCCATTGTATTTATTTTTGGACTTTGTACCATGCTAGTCCCATGGGATTATGCACCATGGTGAGGTCCAATTTACAATGAAAGTACCATTGTACATTTTCCATGGTAATACCGTGGTACTTTTTTTAATAAGGGACAGGTAATGGCTGCACATAGACAGTTACCCGGGTTAAACTGTAATTCATTTTTGGAACACCTACTAAACTAATAATAAGCTCAATGAGTCATTTTTTGGAAGGAACAACACTTATGAAGCTGTTCAGTTCACTTGTTGTTCAGTTACACAGGGTTTTCAATACTCGATCAATACTTGATTTTGTAAAAAAAAACGCCAGTATACAGGTACTTCCATTTTGTGTTAACCTCTAGGACCACTTTGTTATCTACGTATTCTATAGTGAGATTTCTGTCACACATTTTTCTTGCAGCTATATATATCTAAATCTTTATTTTATATAGCGCCTTTCATAGTGGACCACCATCACAAAGCGCTTTACAAGATGCAGTAACAGCAAGAAAATCCATAATACTTTAAATACAGAGAAATGCATAATACATGATATACAGTAAAAAGCATAATACATTAAATATCAGGCTTAAAGAGCATGGAAAGCAAAAGAGAATAGGTGGGTCTTGAGAGTTGATTTAACCCCTTGCAATCCATTTATTTAGCGCTTGTCAGGCACGTCAGGTCCAACTTATTTTCACATGCACTGTTTATTTTACACACGCTGTTTAAAATATCTTTTTTTCAGAGTAAAACAGGTTTAAAACACGTTGCATGGCAAAACAACATCAGTACCCATTGTTTACTGTGTTTTTCACATACCTCTTTATAGACGTGCATATTGATAAATGCTCTCCTGATCAATCGTTTTATCACTAAACTCCTCAATAATGCGATCCAAGTCATTATTTTATTACTATAACATCTCCAAAAAGCTCTGCAAGCTCTGTGATATTCTTTGAGCGCTGGATGCAGAAGCAGCTATCTCCTTTGTTATGTCCATGTTATCTCTGTAGTGGATGGGGCTATGAGGTACGCCCTTTTTTCGGTTTCATTCTGCTCCTATTGGTCTCACTCAGCCATTGAAGGGTTTTCTCAGCTTTTTCCAGAGAAAAAACTACTAGAGACCCATGCTTTCCGTCTTTATGATGATGTTGGACAGGGTCCGACATTGGATGGGAAAGTGAAAATTGTAACTGCAAATTGTAAGATTTGTAGGACTGCAAAGGGTTAAGCCAGCGACGGTAGGAGCATCACGCATCAAAGCTGGAAGAGTGTTCTAAAGAGTCAGAGCCATGAAGCTAAATGAGTGTTGTCCAAGTGTGGTACACTTTTGCTTGGGGATAACAAGCAGGCCAGAGTCGGAGGACCTCAGCTTGCGGGCAGGGACATAGCGGGTCAGCAGGTTGAGGAGGTACTCGGGACCTATGTGATGAAGGGCATTGTAGGTGAGCAGGAGAGTTTTGAAAATAATCCTGAACTTTACAGGTAAACAGCTTAACTGTCCTGTTTATTAGTGAAGTTCCTGAACAGCTTAGTCAGAGCACCAAAAATGGAGTTAGGTTTGGTTTTGGTTTTGTTTATTTGGTTATTGATTTCCGTAACTAATAAATAGTTACGGAAAGTGCTATTAAAACATTTCAAATCTTGTGTCTGAGTCAATTTTAAAGGGGCTACGAACCTGAGCCGCAAGGCTCGTTTACAATATATATATATATATATATATATATATATATATATATATATATATATATATATATATATATATATATATATACACACACACACACACACACACACACAGTGCCTATAGTAAGTATTCACCCTCCTCTCAGATGATTTCATAGTTGTTACAACCTGAAATCTTGATGCATTTAAATTAGATTTTTTTTTCCTTTGATTTACACAACCTACTCTACACTTTGAAGAGGCAAGATAATTTTTATTGTGAAACAGTTAATGAAAAATAAAAAAAACTGAAATGTCTTGTTTAGATAAGTATTCACCCTCCTGAGTCAGTACTTGGTAGAACCACCTTTGGCAGCAATTACAGCTGTGAGTCTTTTGGGGTAAGTCTCTACCAGGTTTGCACATCTGGATCACGCAATATTCGCCCATTCTTCGTGGCAAAATTTCAAGTTCTGTCAAGGTGGATGGGGATCGTTGGTGAACAGCAATCTTCAAGTCTTGCCACAGATTCTCAATTGGATTCAAGTCCGGGCTTTGACTGGGCCACTCTAGGACATTGACTTTCTTGTTTATAAGCCATTCCAATGTTGCTTTGGCTGTGTGCCTGGGGTCATTGTCCTGCTGAAAGGTGAGTCTCCGTCCCAATCTTAGGTTTTTTGCAGACTGAAGCAGGTTTTCCTCAAGGATTTGCCTGTATTTAGCTCTATCCAATTTGCCCTCTACCCTGACAAGCTTCCAAGTCCCTGCTGATGAAAATCAGCCCCTTAGCATGATGCTGCCACCACCATGCTTCACAGTAGAGATGGTGTTACCTGGGTGATGTGCTGTGTTGGGTTTGCACCAGACATAATGCTTTGCATTTAGGCCAAATAGTTCAATTTTTGTTTCATCGGACCACAGAATCTTTTGCCACATCTTCTCAGAGTCTCCCACATGCCTTTTTGTAAATTCCAAGAGGGATTTTACATGGGCTTTTTTCAGAAATTGTTTCCTTCTTGCCACTCTTCCACATAGGTGAGATTTGTGGAGTACCGCAGCTATTGTTGACACATGGACAGTTTCTCCTATCTCAGTTATGGAATGCTGTGGGTCTTTCAGAGTTGTCATTGGCCTCTTGGTGGCTTCTCTGACCAATGCCGTTCTTACCCGGCTGGTCAGTTTAGGAGGACGGCCTGCTCTAAGCAGACTCTGGGTGGTGCCGTATACCTTCCACTTCTTAATGATGGGCTTGACTGATCTCCAAAGGATATTCATTGCCTTTGAAATCTTTTTATACCCCTCCCCTGATCTGTGCCTTTCCACAACTTTATCCCAGAGTTGTTTTGAAAGCTCCTTGGTCTTTATCATAGTATATTTGCTTTGAATGCACTACCCAACAGTGGGACCTTACAGAGACAGATGTATTTAATCTGAAATCTTGTGAACCACTTTTATTGCACACAGATGGACTCCATTTAACTTATTGTATAAATTCTGAAGGCAACTGGTTGTAGCTGAACTTATTTAGGAGTGTCATAGCAAAAGGGGTGAATACTAATCTAATGAAGACTTTTCAGGTTTTTATTTTTAATTGATTTGTTGTCATCCCCCGTCCCCACCAACATTTTTTCACACATTGAAAGTGTTGAGTAGGTTGTGTGAATCAAAGGGGAAAAAAATCAAATTTAAATACATCAAGATTTCAGGTTGTAACACAACAAACTGTGAAACTGTGGGGGGAATACTTCCTATAGGCACTGTAAATGCTTGAGATGAACAAGGCTGTTTGTGAGAGAGTTGGATAACATGTAAGATAACATGCAAATAAATGAGTCTCACACTTAATGTGTGAGACTTGACATGTCTTCAATTGCACTGTGAAAATGTGATTCGGTGTGGAAGCCAGAGTTATTATTATATTTCCGATAAGATAATCATCTGTCTACAGGGGAAACTGCTGATTCGGACATAATGGCCAAGCTCTTATCTTCTAAGTTCCATCAAGCCGTAGCTAAAAGCCTGCATTAATGTGACAAGAATATCTTCTGTTTCATGTTTAATTTGAATCATGAAGGGTAAGCTCTCTCTATTTAAAAACTGCCACTTAATTAAAAAAAAAGAATCATAATGAGGATGCAAAATATATTTGTTGAATGTAAAACCTAGCAAAACCAGCCAACCGTTTAAACATTTCATGCCTGTTACTTGCCAGGAGAGTGTTTCCATAGAAACACTAAGTCATTACCCCCCTACACAGCTGGAGGAAATAAGATGGAATTACCTGAACCAAGTTATTACAGTCTTACAGAGATTTAATTTTAATAAAGTTGATTTACTTAGTTTTAGTAAAACTTCCAACTACACTGAGCATCAAAAGAAACGTATCACTTATATTTGCTTATCAAAAGAAACTTGTCACTTATATTTGAGCATCAACAGAAACTTACATATATTTGGATAAAATTCACTAGATGTGATTGAAAAATGACAAACTCTGTTTTAGAGCAGATGCAGGGACTTTTTATTGTGCTGATTAACAATTGACATCACAAAGATGCAGCTAAATGATCTGTCGATCTTGGGCAGGTATTGTGACTCTTGGTCTGCCAGTTCGTGGCATGTGATTGACTGAGTGTTTCTGGTTATACTGCCTTGCCAGGTTTGAAAATGCTGGCTGTGAGCAGCCAAGAGAGCAAGCAACAGTACGCTGCCCTACTTCAGCCTCCAACATGCCGATTGCACAAAGGCGCTGCCCTCTTGACAGCCGTGGCATTTTTTTTTTCTGTGATTTTCTTTATTGCTTTTATTCAAGCTTGCAATTCAACAGCTGAAATCACTCCATATCCAGTGTCCAACCAACTGTCTCACTAATTAGGTGATTAAGTATATATGTTTCATAGTCACTCAAGCATATCATGGTCAAGGATGAATGATCAAGTGATTAAAAAGAAATCAAAAACATTTCGGCAATGTCCATCATTCATATACTTTTTTTTTTTTTAAATAAATGTGTTTAGTGATTAGTTTCTGCTCGGAATATATATATATTGTGAGATAGCAGGGAGGGGGTTAAAATCCTTCCCTGCTAAAAACCTTGTGAGAATGCACATTTGGGTGTTATGGGGTTTAATTGGGTAATTGTTTTATTGTTTAGTAATCCCCTGCACCTGGTGGTAATTGTAAATTAGAGCCAGGTGCAGGGTATTTAAGAGAGGCAGCCAGTCTGTTCCAGGCTGCTGCTGAGAGAAGAGCCCGACTGTGTGAGTGAGCAGTCGTATTGAGGTATTGTGTGAGGGTGTGTTTTTGAATGTTTGTGGCAGGTAAACGGTTTAGCCATCCTGCGTGATAGTTAGGTTCCTGTTTATGTTTAGTGAGTGCTCCAAATAGGAGCTAGGTGTTTGTTTTGTGTTTATTTCATTTTGTGTTTATTAAAAGTGCGCGTGAGCGCTGTTTCAGTACAATCCTGTGTGTTGGGTCGTGATTCAGAAGGGAGAAGAACCCGTGAGAGCCTGTGTGGCGAGCAAAAAGGTGACTATATATATATATATATATATATATATATATATATATATATATATATATATATATATATACACACACACACACACAGTACTGTGCAAAAGTTTTAGGCAGGTGTGAAAAAATGCTGTAAAGTAAGAATGCTTTCAAAAATAGACATGTTAATAGATTATATTTATCAATTAACAAAATGCAAAGTGAGTGAACAGAAGAAAAATCTAAATCAAATCCATATTTGGTGTGACCACCCTTTGCCTTCAAAACAGCATCAATTCTTCTAGGTACACTTGCACAAAGTCAGGGATTTTGTAGGCATATAGTCAGGTGTATGATTAAACAATTATACCAAACAGGTGCTAATGATCATCAATTCAATATGTAGGTTGAAACACAATCATTAACTGAAACAGAAACAGCTGTGTAGGAGGAATAAAACTGGGTGAGGAACAGCCAAACTCAGCTAACAAGGTGAGGTTGCTGAAGACAGTTTACTGTCAAAAGTCATACACCATGGCAAGACTGAGCACAGCAACAAGACACAAGGTAGTTATACTGCATCAGCAAGGTCTCTCCCAGGCAGAAATTTCAAGGCAGACAGGGGTTTCCAGATGTGCTGTCCAAGCTCTTTTGAAGAAGCACAAAGAAACAGGCAACGTTGAGGACCGTAGATGCAGTGGTCGGCCAAGGAAACTTACTGCAGCAGATGAAAGACACATCATGCTTACTTCCCTTCGCAATCGGAAGATGTCCAGCAATGCCATCAGCTCAGAATTGGCAGAAAACAGTGGGACCCTGGTACACCCATCTACTGTCCCGAGAAGTCTGGTCAGAAGTGGACTTCATGGAAGACTTGCGGCCAAAAAGCCATACCTCCGACGTGGAAACAAGGCCAAGCGACTCAACTATGCACGAAAACACATGAACTGGGGTGTAGAAAAATGGCAGTAGGTGCTCTGGACTGATGAGTCAAAATTTGAAATATTTGGCTGTAGCAGAAGGCAGGTTGTTCGCCGAAGGGCTGGAGAGCGGTACACAAATGAGTGTCTGCAGGCAACAGTGAAGCATGGTGGAGGTTCCTTGCAAGTTTGGGGCTGCATTTCTGCAAATGGAGTTGGGGATTTGGTCAGAATTAATGGTCTCCTCAATGTTGAGAAGTACAGGCAGATACTTATCCATCATGCAATACCATCAGGGAGGCATCTGATTGGCCCCAAATTTATTCTGCAGCATGACAACGACCCCAGACATACAGTGAAAGTCATTAAGAACTATCTTCACCGTAAAAAACAAGGAGTCCTGGAAGTGATGGTATGCCCCCCACAGAGCCCTGATCTCAACATCATCAAGTCTGTCTGGGATTACATGAAGAGAGAAAAGCAACTGAGGCTGCCTAAATCCACAGAAGAACTGTGGTTAGTTCTCCAAGATGTTTGGGCCAACCTACCTGCTGAGTTCCTTCAAAAACTGTGTGCAAGTGTACCTAGAAGAATTGATGTTGTTTTGAAGGCAAAGGATGGTCACACCAAATATGGATTTGATTTAGATTTTTCTTCTTTCACTCACTTTGCATTTTGTTAATTGATAAATATAATCTATTAACATGTCTATTTTTGAAAGCATTCTTACTTTACAGCATTTTTTCACACCTGCCTAAAACTTTTGCACAGTACTGTATATATTTTTTAATCATATTTCAATCGTATTTTGTTTTTTAACTGAAATAGAGAATTTAGATTTTACTTAAGAGAAAGTTTCCTGCTGTTCAAAGTTTACATCATTCTTTTCAAAATATGAAACAAATATTGCTATTATACAAATAATTGCTCTCAAGTGTCCACAACTACAACTGCTACCACTAGAGAATTAAAATGGTGACTGGTGTGTACGTTGAGTACCGCTGGTACAGTGAGATCCAAAACTGGTAAACTGGTTAATCCTGATTACCTGTCCTGGTCAGATCGGTAACAAAGATCGGTTACCCCTTCAGTGAGTGGTGGCTTCATTCTTCCTTTCAGAAGTGGAAGCAGCCACAAAATCTATAAGCACTAACATCACTGATAACCCCCTCCCCCACCCCCCCCAAAAGGTAAGGTGATTCGTTCAATGTTTCTGAAGCACTGTAGATAATAGCATGGTGGCTGAATGAGATTTGATTTGCAGAGGACCTAAGGAACCTGCTGATCATGTAATCAGCAAGGTTGCTCTCTTGACTAGGGTGACAGCACTGAATATTGATGATCTTCAGGGAACATCCCTGTGGTTTTTGAGATCAGGTTTAGTAAATGATACATTCTCGTGTTCAATAGAGAACCAGTCAAGCATGCGCTACAATACCTATCGCAATGACATGCACATTGATCACACGACAGAGCAAAGTGACATACTGTCAGGTAAATAAGATACCCAATGTATTCTAAGAAGAATGAGATGAAGTGAACCAATGCAACAAATCTCCCTAATCTAACAACTTTAGCATTAACAGGCTAGTTTCTCAAAAGCTTTTTGCTGCAGTATAAAATTTCCTTTTTCTTATTTTTTTATTTTTTTTTTACCATGCAATATTGAATTTAAAATTAACATTAGGTTTTGAAATGCAATGACTGCCTATACAAGCTTGAACTTCATGGGAAATCTTGAGTCTTGCCATAGCTATCCTAGTTATTTTAGCACCTTTCAAATTATTTTTCTGGACAGCTCTAAACATCCATATTACACCTTTATATGACTAGTTTATGCTAACTTAGCTGCTTTTTGTACATGTGAAATGTTTCTGGACAGATCGCATATACTGTAGCTAGAAGCAAAAATCACACAGTGCCAATAATTCAATTTGGTGCTTTGCTCCCAAGAGGCATTCGAGAGACTTCTGAATGAGTGATGACTAGCCTAGTATTTGTGATGTCCTTGAAAAGGGGATCATTTTCCCGATATACTGACACAGAGATCTTCTTAGGACTATTATTGTGTGTGTGTGTGTGTGTACGCTCTATTATAAAATGTTGCTAAAGTACAGACAAGTGCATTGGCAGGGTTAGGAATATTCAGCAATTTGAAATTCAGCTTTGAACCACTGACATAATAGCCACTGATGTTTGGTGATGTGACCAGTGGTCTTGTGAATAGTACAGCAGGCTACTGGACAGACTATCCTAGTTTATGCATCCATGAGGCTGTCACCTTCAGAGGTCATATATATTGGCATAATCACCCCCTTGGTTAAAATTCAACTGGGTTCTATCCAGACAGCTTCAATTTGCAAGAGCCAGGCAATCTAAACTGTCAACCATTGCCCTTGTTTTCACTAGCATTAATGTCTGTGAGAGTCGAGAAAATATAAACAAAATAAACACTATTAATACATGTGAATAATCCTTGGATTCCAAACTAAACCTGAATAGGCTGATCTACCTATGCTTCCCGGACACAGCCGCAAGACAGTCAACCTTTAATTTCAACACACGTGTTACTAAATAGAAAGTGCTGAGGTGTTAAGTGTGAATGAAAATAGAATTCAGCATCGTATATTTACAGTATCTGTTACAGTAATTTCAAGGTATTACTAAAAGTGCATGAACACAGTAATACAATTCTTAACGGGTGCATAGGGGCAGGTGAAACAATTTAATAAACATATGATATGTCAAAATCACAAGATAAATGAACTCAATATCTGGACAGTTCAAGCTGTTATGTCAAGCCTACAAGATAAATTATTACAGGATCTCAACGAACAATCCCCCCCCCCAAGTCCTCAATGAGCCCCCGTAAATCTAGAATGAAAGTCCAGCGCTTCTTAGCTCAGCTTGTCATTTCTTTGAAAACCCCCTTTTTCAATTAGGATAGCCTCCAAAGTGAAATTTATGGCCTGTTAAATCTGGTCATAGTGCTGATTTAAAAGGTTGTCTTGCTATTTTAAGGGATTACTACAATCAAAAACTGTAGTGCAAAATACTTCAAATAAAGTTTCATAACAGTTCTTACTGTAATTATAATTACCATGTGACCTGCACATACTGTACATGTGGGCTTCCTAATGGCGTTTCATTGCCAGTACTAGAATTCAACACCCTGTGCTGTGTAGGTACCCCATGCCAAGCAACTTTGTCACAGCACTGTATAATCTTTAATACACAGTGCAATTACAGACATTTCAAGTCTTATGCACTGAGCATGATCCTCACTCATTTGCATGTTATCTTGCATTCTCCTTCTGTTTAACGAAACAACTTGGAAGCTGTAAATATAAATTTCAATCAAGAGCCAAAAAATGTGCATATGCTATATTTGCTTAAAAAGCACATTCATTGTATTATTAGAACATTAAAAAGTCACCCACAAGGTGTAAACATGTGTACGTGGATGGACAGACTACACATTCCAACAGATCCTAACAAGTTCATTAAGAATCACATTCTCCCACTTCGCATAACCGGGTTTAGCTGTAGACTTCAAAGTTCCAGAATAAACTTTCCCTTTAGTCTCCTCAGTTGATCTCTTCTTGTTTGAAGGCAACAGACATCAATTCTTCCCTGTAGATCTCGCTCTAAAGCAGGGTAGTCAAACTTGTTTAGTTTGGCAAGCCTGATCTGATACCCTGGCGGTTGGCACGGGCCGAGTGACAGTTATCAAAATAGAAAGACGAACCCTAAATCTCATAATAATTGTGTTTAATAAACATTATCGTACACAACATATTTACATTCCCCTAATAACACCTATACATTTTTGTACTCACTGTGATTGCTGTCAATCACCGACCACGCTGGTGAGACGCCAGTGAGTTGGCTGGTTTGAGTTAACACCAGTGATACCAGAAAAAGGTTTTTACTTCTGATTTGTAAGTTCAGTAGTGACAGGTGTCATCATGTCTTTATCCATGAAGAGAAAGGTGGAACAAGAGTGCCGCGTGTTTCAAGAGAAATGGGGAATTTCATATTTCTTTGTGAACATGAATGGAAAGCCAGTGTGCTTAATTTGTAAGCAACATGTGTCTGTTGTGAAATAATACAACATTAAAAGAGACTATGAAGCAAACCATGGCAAGAAATAGGATAAATGTATAGGAACGTTAGGTAGGTAGGTGTTAAAACATCATGCTGATATTGGACTCAGTTCTCGCCAAGATAAGCACCAACTAAGACATAGCTTATTTTATTGTAAACTAATGTGATTCATCTGTGTTTCCTTCCATCTGATGATGTAGATATCCTTCTGCCTGGTGTTGATGGCTGAAGTGTAATGCTGGCTCCAGGGATCAGCTTATTTTGCCTCCCAGTACATCAGGACACACAACGGATGCGATTCTGGCCCCAGGGATCAACCGCAGTGCGGTATCCCCACGGATCCTCTCCTCCCCATAGATTAAGGTTCTATGGAGATGGAAGAACATCATATGTTGACTTGAGATAAATACTCTGAATTAGCACGGTCATTGAAAAATCAACAATTGATGTTTACTAAAGCTTGCAGCATAAGTGATGCTGCTGTTAAGGCAAGCTATGTGATTGCTCACAAATAGCTGTTTCTTCAAAACCATTTTCTGATGGAGAATTTTTTTGAAATTGTGTGTCCTGAGAAGCAGAAAGCTTTCTCCATCATGAATATCAACAAGTCAAAATATTATTCTCAGCTTAACTCGATTCTCAACATATCCTCAGCCCAGTCATTTGCTCCAGATGTTAGAGCGGTGGTTCAAGCAAAGGTCCCAGGTGTCAGGAAGCAGCAGTAGCAGTCATTAATATTCTTTGGGCCGGGAATATTGATTGTTTCTGCTGCTTCCTAATACCTGGGATAATTATGGAGCGGGATAATTGCAATTAGTGTGCACGATCATAATTTTCATATTTACTATTGGAATTTTATTCATTATCGCATGTGATACTTGGCATATTATGACGCTGTGACAGAGTACTGCCTGACCCTGTGCGTATTTTATGTTTAATGTTATTTCTTATTTGTATTTGTTGTATTATTATTTAAAATGTATGGTTTAGTGTGGGATAAACACAGTGTTTTGTTATTATTGTTTACAGTCTGGATGGGTTTACACACTGAACATGTGAACACACAGTGACTTACAGATGGGACCAATCACAGGGGAGACACAGAACACGCACTACACGACTGATACAGTGGGAAGGGGAGACAAAGAACATGCCTCGCACACAGGCTCGGGTCATACAGCAACAGAGACAGAACAATGGCGGGAAATAAAGAGGGAAAAGGGAACACAACACATTGGTTGTTCTTGTACCGACACGGCCCCTTGTTCTCCACTGGTCCGCTATTTCGCCCCCTGTTGGCTGGATTTACGACAAGGACTGGTTCCCGTCTAGTGTGAAGACATCTAGAATTATTTGGCTTGTGGCGCCGAATAGGTCATTCAGCGATTGTGAAGATAAGCCATGTGTCCAGTATTTATTTTACAACTCTTTTTAAAAACATTCTTTGTCAGTGTGGGAGTTGGAGACCAGAAACCAAGAAGACACAGAGAATGGTTTAAGACTCCCCCCTCTTCACCCCATTCAAGTGTACAACTTTTATCTTCCAAAATAGATTTTATTTAGCAAATAGAATGGCATAGCTGACAGTCAGAGCCACCAGAACGCCCCCCCACTGCTCCACGCCTGCCAATGGCACGCCGGCAGGACACACCCCCCCACTGCTCTGTGCCTGTCAATGGAGTGCCGGCAGGACACGCCCCCCACTCATAGCAGCAGCAGTGACAAAGGCAAGCAGATGACAAGCAAGGGAAAGCGAGCAGAGTAAATCTTGCCGCCGGCCTCCACGAAAACATATATGAAATATCCCACAGATAAAAACAATTTCTGACAGACACAGACATTTTTATTTTTTTTGCCTTCGACTACATGTACAAAAAAATGTTAATTTGGATATTTGCCCCAACACTACGTTTTTTTTTTTGCATTTTGTCTGCCTGTATCCTATTAAATAAAAAAAATATATATATATTCCGTGGGCCAACCTACAAGCTGTATGTTTGACATCCCTGCTCTAAAGGATATCAACAGCTCCACATGCTCTTGAAAATGTATTTTTATAGCCACCCATATGAGTCAGACAGATATACATTCAGGATGTGAGGTGCATAGTACTAAGAGAGTGTACGGGCTGCCTGTGGGTGGTCAGATAAAAGGGAGTTTGCCACAATCTTCCAGTTGAATGGAAAGACGATTCAGGTTCTTTTTTTGTAAATATTAGAAAACTTATTTATAGTACCTTAGGGCGGGCAATACAAAATGCTTTTCATCCCTTTATCTTCAGAAACTAATCATGATTTGTAATTATCTAATAATTACATGTGATCTGATTTTGTAACAAAGTGCATGATTAAATGAGCCCTGTTTAACTGTGGAAGGTATGTTCGGTGCAATTTAGCCTTGATATTCTGATAACCCTGAAACAATCCAGATATGATACAGGATAATTACAGGTTGTCCATCACATGAACAATTCCAACCAGGAATACGTGATGAGTGTAAACCGTCTTCGCCATACGTTTGTATGTAAGTATGCATAATACATTTGGACACAGGGCAGTTTGGGTTTAAACAGGATGCAATTAAATATAGTATATTAGACATTTTGTTATTATTAATATAATAATTTAGTTATTTGTTAAAAATAAAATTCCAAAATTTTTTGTTAATAACTATTGGAAATAACCCTACAGGATTTCCTTTGTTTGGTAATGGATTTCCAAAGAGATTGTTTGTCTAGTGTAGGGGTGCTTTTGACACTACAAAGCCTATTATACAATATAATTAGCTTCACTGCGGATTCAAAAGCAAAAACCTAAATACTCTGTCACATTATTAGTGTTGTTGAACACGTTAGCTTGACAGCATAACAGTATTTATATACGGATATAACTGAGGGCGAAAAATATATTATTTTAAGTAAAACGGTTAATTAAATGTATTTTGTTAAACTCGCATTTAAATGTAACATCTTTCAAACATTGACACCTCCTCTCAACCCCGCTCAGTTTGGTAAGCGACTCCCCGTAACTGCATCCATCTTCTCTGAATGGATGGCTTTATAGACATCCCTGCTATTTGGTTGTTTCAAGTGCCCATTAAAAGAACGGTATTGGCAAAGTCAGTGGCCCGGTATTCCAGAGTAAAAACCATGTATTTATTTTATATTTACATCTTAGACATCAAGAACAAAGTTACTTGGATTCCGAAATAGTGTGGTACACAAGGGACCCTATAGGAATAAATTATTTTTCACCCCCATGAATTTTAGCCAAGGCAAATTCTCACCCCTAGGCTGATTCTCACTATGGGGTGAGTATTAGCTAGGCTAAAATTCACAGGGATGAAAGTTAGTGGGGGTGAGCATTAGGCTGTGACATCTGACTGAGTCGTCAATACACAAACCACTGCAATAGATCAACAACGGCGCATCTCCTTACTGATAGGTCTCGAAGCATGTGTAAGGTTCATTGTCTTCTTAAAAATAATTAATCAGTCTTCAGGTAACTTCAATCAAAATAGTTTTATTCAGAAACAGAACAAATCCAAAGACAGTATAGGACACAATCAAAACCATACTGTAATCAAAGTTACAGGTCTCAACACATGGAATCTTGAGCAACAGAGCGGCAGGTAAACCTACAGTTCTTGACAGGTGGTCTTCAAACGATAGTTGCAGACATTAATATACTGGGCAGGCTACTGACCACTGGGATTGGAAATCTTTGGCCTGCCTTTACTGGAGGTGCCCCAGCAGGTGCCCGGTGACTTGGCACTAAAAGCACAGTGCGCCGTCTTTAGCAGAAGTTTGTAGATTAGAGTTTTAGCATGATTGATTGTTTTTCGCACCTATGATTAAACTCAGCTTTTTAAGTAGAAACAACACAGGCATAAACAAGGGTCATTATCCTGAGGTAAGCCTTACGTTAAACACAGAATGTTCAGAGACAGAGTTTTAATTATTTCTCACTTCTTTACCATTTAAAGGGGCATATATAATTATTACAATTTATATAAAACCTTGCTCATGGCAAATAATGTCTGTCATTGGTCAACGGTGTGAAGGAAGCCTTAAAAAAAACTGGAAACCATCTTAATAATCAAAAACAATGGAGCCACATCCTTCTTAGCAGTCCCTCAGACAAGAACAAGGAAAGCAACGAGTAAATGGCAGGCTGCTTCAATTAGCTTGCTGTAGCTCAACTTGTGCAGAATAATAACCTAGACAAAAAGCCTATACATCTTCAAAACTGCACTTTCAATGGCAATGTTCAATTCAACAACTATTTACTTAATGAACCCATTTTATAAGCTGAATAATGCACTTCAGATTGTGTGTTGTACTCTAATATCACCACTTCATTGCATTACCTTCCTGCTGCACTTACTTAGTGACTTTCTACTCCTGCGAATCCTCTTGTTTCATGTTAATGTTTAATGCTTTTTCAGTCTTTTCACTTTGTCTGAGTGACTGCCCCCAGCATGAGTACTCCCGAAACCCAGGTATCTCTTCTCTATAGTCAACGTTCCCCACGGAGGAGAAAACCATAGGTCCCATCAACTCTCATGAATTTCTCAGAACAACCTTGGATGCTCTCTACTTCAAAGCACACCTCCCCCATGATAAACTAGAACACATTCACTCCCTCGTTCAATCCTTCCAGACCAGCTGCACCAGTTCAAAACAGGACTTTCTTTCACTCTTGGGACATCTCAATTTCACAATTTGCATCATTCCTCAAGGCGGGACTTTCATCTTGTGTCTCCTTGCTCTCTCTACCACAGTTTAGAAGCCTGGAAAGACATCAGGATGTGGTATTCCCTCTTCATCACTGAAATATCTTTTCTCTTTTCTACGATAACTTCATATCCTATACCCACCTATTCATTCCAAAAATATATATACAGGCTAACTTCACTATAACGAACACCTCTGGGACCTGGAGAAATGTTTGTTATATCAGGGTGTTCACTATAATAGGGTTTGGCACTTTTTCTATCAGAATAATGACAAAAAATTGCAAAGTTACAAACAAGGTACTCATGTCACATATGTGGCTAACCGCACTGCAAGACAGAGGCACAAGAGCACAGGATTTGTTAAACACAAAACAGAAAGTAAACAAACAGGTCATGTGATGTTACAAACGATGGTAATGCACAGAGGACACATACAAGACAGGCAGACAGCAAGTACACCAACACTAATTCCACTCTGTGGTATGTTTAAGAGAAAACATTAAAGAAATGAAAAAGGAAAGAATGTACACTTACATGCTGAATACAGTAATTACATGTCCTTTCTCTTGAAAAAACTACCCAGTGTAGATTGCTCCTCACACCCGTTGCCTGGTTGCAGTTTGTGTGAAGATGACTGATAGGCAACGATTGCACTCGTCAAGCATGATTTGTACTACAACAGGCAATCTTTGAATTAGTGTCATCTTTGAATTAGTCAACCATGGTCTATGTTTTCACTGAGAGAATAACACACTTGATACTGGAGAAAGTTCAGTGTCAGTCAGCACTGAGATCGTATCTAGGTTGATCCTGTACGTGATCGTTATCTAATAGGGCTAATTTGCATTGAAAATGTTTTTTTTTGCTTTTGGGATCGTTAAAAACTGGCATTCATTATAAGAATGGTTCTTTATAGTGAAATTAGCCTGTATATATATGAACACTTACACACCTTCCTGTAATCTATCTATCTTAGTCATGTACTTACTTTAGTGGGCAATATTGGATATATACATCAGGGAAAACTTTCAAAACATATCAGGAAGTATGAGAAAAAAAACAGAAAAATGAAACAACACATGTGTCACTAACTCATTGTGTGACCCTGAACAAGTCCTTTAACCTCCTTAAGCTCTGTCTTTTGGGTGAGATGTTGTAAGTGATTCTGCAGCTGATGCACAGTTCACACACCCTAGTCTCTGTAAGTTGCCTTGGATAAAGGAGCCTGCTAATAAATAATAACTGTAATCCAGTCTAAAATGCTGTGTGATTCTAGGGATTATATACAACTGTGTAGGCAGTGAAGCAGGATGCTGTCACTCTCAACCTGCGAGGGGACAGTGCAGCCTTGTTAGTGTCAGGTGTGAGGAGATGGTAAAAGGAAGGGACTGGGCTCAGGGAGAAAGAAAAGGATTCATGTGGATGTTCCATGAGTGTGATTGCTGGAATAGAGAGAAGTGCAAGTGTTCGGGAGAGTTTGAAGGGCCCGGCATTGGAAGTAATACACCCCCTCAAGATTATTTAAAGGCATTAGAGAACACTTTCAGCTGTTCTGAGAGCAGCGAGGATTTGTACTTCCGTTTCCGCTCCACTTGACAATTAAAGAGAGGTTATCAGAGTTTCTAATGCAACTGGACCGACTGTTGTGGAAAGCAGCTCAAAGAGGAGGGGTGAAGGCAAACCGTATGGACCGTGTGAGAGTGGAGCAGCTAATCCGTGGCTCCCCTCAGTCTTATCTGATGCTGATTTATCTCCACCTACATGAAAGAAAAGAACCCCCCACCTCCTATTTGACACTACTTAAAGAAATTAGGGATGAAGAGATGAAGAGGAGCTGCAAGAGGCTTCCAAGTCTCGTGACATCCCTGTGCAATCCCTTCAAACTACCCCAGCACCCAACCTGAATACTACAGTAGTGCAGGGGTTACAGGATCAATCCGGGATCTGCAGCAGAGGATGATTGCCCTGCTCACCCAATCTAACCCCCAAGAGAGGAGATCAAGAACAAGGCTAGCCCCTGCTCACGTTGAAAATAGAGATGATGAATGTCAGTTAAGAAACCACATACAGCCGCTTCAAGTTAATGACGAAATAAAGCAGCCCTGATGCCTGCGAAGAAGGCCCCGACAAGTGACACTGCCAAATCCGGGGGTCGATGACGCCCACCTGAGAGCAGCTTGTTCTTTTGCTACCAGTGTGTGGAGGATGGGCACATTGAATGTGAGAAACCTGTAGATTCGGAGTGAGTAATCAAGAGGCTATAACTGGACTGAACAAAAAGCAGGGAAAAGACAGGGGAGGCCAGTGAAGGGGTGTACTGGACCTCCCTAGCTACAACGCTCCATTTTGAGAACAAAGCCAGAGGTTACCTTAATCCTGTGGATTAAACATTCTTACTTTCTTATGTTTGTAGGAAGATGGCCGAGAGCGCAAATGTGTTCTCTGTCCATGATTGGGAAGTCAAACACCACATTCGACTGACTGACCCACGCCCTTTCAGAGAGTGATCTAGGCGCTTGGCCCCAACTGATATTGAGGACATACAGAATCACTTAAAAGAGCTATTGAATGCTGGCATTATTTCAGAGTCGCGGAGCCCTTATGCCTCCCTGATTGTGGTCGCCAGGAAGAAAAATGGTTCAATCCAAATGAGTATCGTACATTGAACAAACAGACTGTGCCCAAACAGTACACCCTGCCCAGGATTGATGATGCTCTGGATAACTTATCCGGGTACAAACGGTTTTAAGCTACTATCAAATAGCCATGAGAGAAGATGACAGGGAGAAGACTGCTTTCATCTGCCCCCTTGGATTCTACCAGTTTGAGAGGATGCCATAAGGCATAATGGGAGCTCCAGCCACCTTTCAATGCCTTATGGAGAAGGTCGTCACCGACATGATTTTATTGCAGTTCCTGGTATATCTTGATGACCTAATAGTGTTTGGGAAAACCTTGGAAATGCCTCCACCTAGGTATAAGGCTGCACATATAAAAATAAAAAATAATATTGTAGGTTATATTCAAAATAAAAACATGTATTGTAAAAGGCAGTCAAAATGATGGTTTTTGCAGTTCTATGTGGGTGGGATTATAACTTCTTTGTTTTCATGATCATATAAGTGCATTTGCCGTCAGGGTATTTAATACATGTATTTAAGAAAAGTCATTAATAGACAACCGCACAGACAGGCAGAATAATTTCAACTTGAAAACCTCAAATCATCAAAATGACTGCCGTGGTGGTTCTGGTTTTAAAGGAGAAACTTAGAATTTTTTCCAACCTCACTCAGAAAGGGAGCTCCTGATTAAATTGGAGGGACCTTGAAAAAGACAGTTTTTCCTTAAGAAGAACGATGTGCTAAGTGGTAAAGTCTTCTTTGAAAAGGTCTCAATCAGTCTGCGATCTATCCTTCTGCACTATGTTCAGGAAAGTGCCATTGATACATTTGATTGACTTCTGCCTTCAAATCTTAAAACTTCGCCATCAACCAGGAAAGTTCACCAAGTTGTTAATGATGGAAATATATAACACCACATAGTACTGTTATCTTTCTGACACAAGCAATTTCTCTGCCATTGTTTCAATCCAAGTTGCATAAGTTTGCAAGCATACTAAAAGGATGTCAGAATTAAACCAGGTGTAACTACAGATCCTTCTTTTTGTATAACTGAAAATACAGACGTTCCTGAGGCCAAGAAAGTGAGACCTTTCTCTCAGCTGATGGAGGAAGTAAATGAAAACCCAGTGAATGGTCCAGACAGAACAACCACAGAAATCACTCTCAACAGCCTGCAATCTGGAGACTGGCTAGCAGTTGTTTATGACAATCACTGGTGGTTAACTAAAGACATCATGGTAGATGTAGAACGTCAAGATCTGAACATGGAATTTCTACAACCCTATGGTTCACATCCTACCTTTCAGCACAGGTAAGGTAGACGAGCTATGTTTCTGTCCTCTCACAGATGTGCTTGTGAAAGAGTAAGTAGCAGGGTTGCTACAACTGTTTAAATATACTTACCTGTAATTTATCTTTTCATTGTTAACATCTTGACTTTTTACACTTACAACTTTTTAAGGTTTGTATTAAAGCTCTTTTCAAAAGGTAAGCTCTAGTACACTGGTAATGTAAGGATTATTGCCCACATTGTCAAACATGTAACATAGCAATAACGATCCATGATGTGGTATGGAACAGAAAAGCCAGTGTCTGCTGGTTTTTGTTCCAACTGAGCTCTCAATTAACTAGACCCTTGATTTAACTGATACTTTGCTTAATTTTTAATTGTTTTTACCTCTTAAAAAGTTGCAGATTTCAAATTAGCTATAATATTGCACAATAAACTTAAACTCTTCAACTGTTTATAGCATCATAAAGAAGTAATGGACTCCCTCTTAAATTTCACATTTTATACATCTGGAACATGGCGTTGACAGGTTTGTCCATATTGTACAAGCTAGCAGAGACCAACACACAGATCTAGCTCCATTGACTGGCATTTTTGGGATCCACCAAAGTTATCTATAGAAACAATAACTTCACTCTAATTCTTAAACTAAAGATGTCCTTATTCTAAATATAAAGCTGAGCAATTTAAAGTTTGATTTTCTCTTTTATTTATCTCATTTTTTATAATCACAATAAACAATAATGTGTGTGGCTTGATCTAAACTTTGTTAATAAACTATTGTTTTAAGTTTTATTGAGAAAGTCTTTGTTTTCTGGTATAGTCACCTCCATCAGACATTGTGTTAACTCCATCAAGTACATGTCAACACAGTCATACCGATAGTAAGCAGATTTTTAGACAAAATATTAAAATTCTGATGAACTATTAAAGTGGTTCTTATTTTATAAGTTTAAAATATATTTTTCTTTTGATGATTTGATTAAAAAAAAAAAACGTTTATCTTTAAGCTAGAATTTTGGATTCCATAAAAATTCAGTACTGGGTGTATTGTACAATCTGGGAACTAGGTGTATCCCACTTTTTTTGTGTAGCACAATGCATTATTCACCTAAAAAAAGATAAAAAGGCATCAAACTAACTCTGAATTAAAAAAATAAAATAAAATTACATTATTTTTTATATTGTATGAAGGAGTTGACGAAATCTCTGTTATCAAAATCGTTAGCTGTTTTTCATGAACAAATACCATGGTCAGTTGCTTGAACTTTTACATAAATTAATTCATACTATGGTCTACTTAAAAAGCATTAGCAAATTTCATCAATTTAAACATGGTTTTAAGGAGAAAAAAAATACATTACACAAGACTATATGGCCACCGTCCTCGCTCTGCTTAAATAGTACCGTGTCAAAAATGGAGCGCTGGTCTTCTACTGCCGTGGAACCTTATGTTAGCTATTTAGTTCCTGATAGCTTTTTGGCCAAACAAACTATTACCTGTTAATACTCTGGTTCTATGCCAGTGGTGCAAATTTGTGACAGACTGCTGTGCCTTTAATTATCAATTGCTGTTGCTAAGATAACAAAATTGCTGGACAAATTGACCATGATGAACAGCACAATTTCAGCTTTTGATAGGTGCATAATTTAATCTATGCTGCCATTCAATTATTTTCAGCAAATTGCTGTAAAGATAGATGTTGCTAGCAGCCAATCAAGTCTACTTCATTTTAATTGCCTAGAAAATATTTTTCTGGCTAAATTAAAAAGATATGATACCAATGAAGAAAAAACAACACTGAAAGATATTGTGCTTTACTTGGCATTTATCTAATTTCCGTCCCATCTCCAATCTCCCTTTTCTCTCAAAAACTCTCGAAAGGGCTGTGGACAGTCAGCTGTTGAAATATCAACAATCTGCTTGAATCTCAATTGTTTCCGGCCACATCACAGTACTGAAACTTCTCTGCTCCAGATTGTGAATGATCTCCTGCTCAATGCTGATGCTGGTGCTCACTCTGTGCTTGTCCTCCTTGACCTAACAGCTGCTTTTGACAGAATAGATCATGATATTCTTCTTGACCACCTTCAGAAGTGTGTTAGGATCTCTGGAATTTGTCGTTCCTGGATGTCCTCTTACCTATCGAGACACATGCAGTCTGTTTTCTATGTTGGACTGTGATGGAGTGTCCTGCTCCTTTATTTATTATGTATTTATATTATGAATTATATGTATATACTAGGGTGAAAGCTAATATTTTGTATTTGATTTATTGTTTGGCCCGATGAGCGAGATGCCATCTGCCATGGTATTGTTTATGTTTATATTTTAAAAACCTTGTAAGAATGCGAGACTGTCGGCTAGTAATTAATGAATTGGTTGACAATCGCGCATCTTTAGTAAACCCGTGCACAACGTGTCCGAGGGGTTAACAAGATAATTAATAGCTAGTTAATCCCTCGGTCACCATTAAAAGAAGAACTTGCAGCCTTGGCTACACAGTGAAGAAGGTTCAGAGTGAGAATGAGTGTGGAGAGGAGGTAATAGCACTGAGAAATAACAATTGCTAAACGTGCTGGTTAATAAACCAGCATGATACTTGTTATTGTTTATTGCTTGTTTGTCTGATTTGTAAACGTGCCTTTTTGTTTCAAAGTGTTTTATTTATTTTTTTTTTAATAAAAGCTAAACGCCGTACCATCTCAGTTTGCCCTGCCAGTACCTGGTTGTGTGTGTTCCATTCTGTTCTGACGTCACCCCTGCAGCCATCCTGTTCACATGGAAGCAGTGGTGTTGCTCCTTCTCTTCAATATCTACATGCTTCCCTTGGGTCACCTCATCCGCCAACACAGCCTCATGTTTCACTCCTATGCTGACAACACCCAGCTCTACTTAAAACTCGACCCTGGTAGCCCCTCTGCCATGGTCCGGCTCTCGGCTGGCATTCAAGACAGTATGAAGCCTTGGTATACTTATTGATGTACTTCTTGGCAACCTCTCCTTTGATGCCCTCATCTCCTCCATAGTCAAATCTTCCTTCTACCATCTTCGAAACATCTCCAAAGTCCGTTCCTACCTTTCCCTCCCAGATGCGGAGATACTTTGTCATGCATTTATCTCCTCCTGACTCGACTACTGCAACTCTCTATATGGTGGTCTCCCAACATAAACCATAAACCGACTGCAGCTAGTCCAGAATGCCACTGCCACTATCCTTACCAGATGTAAAAAACGTGATCACTTCACCCCCCATCTTGCCCAGCTGCACTGGCTAGCTGTAAAGTTCAGGATTATTTTCAAAACTCTCCTGCTCACCTACAATGCCTTTCATCACACAGGTCCTGAGTACCTCCTCAATCTGCTGACTCGCTATGTCCCTATCCGCAAGCTGAGGTCCTCCGACTCTGGCCTGCTTGTTATCCCCAAGCAAAAGTGCACCACACTTGGAGAACGCTTGTTTAGCTTCATGGCTCAGACTCTTTGGAACTCTCTCCCAGCTTTAGTGTGTGATGCTCCCACCGTCGCTTGCTTTAATCAACTTTCAAGACCCACCTGTTCTCTTTTGCTTTCCATGCTGTTTAAGCCTGATATCTGCTATTGTGTTGCTACTGCGACTATTTCACGTATTATGCTACTATCATGCACTTTCCACTGTATTTAGTGTACTATTTCATGTACTGTGTACTTTGCACTGTATTTAATGTATTATGCTTTTTTAAATTTATTATTTTTTATTTTTTATACTGTATATCATGTATTATGCATTTCTCTGTATTTAAAGAATTATGAATTTTCTTCTTGTTACTGCATCTTGTAAAGCGTTTTGTGATGGTGGTCCACTAT
This sequence comes from Polyodon spathula, assembly GCF_017654505.1. Taxonomy (NCBI): domain Eukaryota; kingdom Metazoa; phylum Chordata; class Actinopteri; order Acipenseriformes; family Polyodontidae; genus Polyodon; species Polyodon spathula. Next base: position 32,466,278 of record NC_054536.1, read on the forward strand.
GAAAGGGGATATATAAAATAAAGATTGATTGATTTCACTCCTTCACTGGATTTTTTTGTAGTGGGGGCCATCTCTCCACTGGGGCTACCAGAGGTTTCCTCCTACAAGGAGTAAACAGCTTTGTTTGTGTTCACAATGAGTGACACCCAGCATGGTTGTGAGAACAAACAAAAGCTTGATGTTTAAAATTTAAAGGTGCAGAGCATTATTGTTATAGGAAAACAGTCATTTCAAACATCAAATTTACATACAAATGTATATAAAACATGTAGGTAAGCAGTCTTATTCTTATATTTGTCTAGCTTTACTTTATAGAAAAACAACACATTCAAGCTGCAATATAAAATAAGTTTTAAAAAAAGTGCATATATATTCAGAAATAAATGAACAATTAATTCAGCATTAATATGTAATAAGTCAATCTGTAGTCTCTACAGCCAAAGTATAGGAGGTATTTTGCACTGGTGGAAGGATACATTCAATAATAAAAAAAAAAAAAATACTGAATGAACATGAAGTCATTTTATAACACACTGCAGGGTGTGCAGTAGTTATAAAATGCACACCCTGGATGGATGAAGGCATTTTGCTTTGCCTCATGCCTTCGTCACAACACAACTGTAGAAAGAGTGTTCACCTCATGGAAATATTTCCCTTTAGCACAGTAAACAAAACACTTTGCATCTGCTATGTGTACACGGTACTGTAACTTTTCAGCTATGTATTAATATTAATTTTCAATTTCTAAACCATTAATTGCATATCTTCTGTAGAACATATATTAATATTCATTATGGAAGATAATGATGTTATTTAACCTGTGCGGTATGTTTAAAGCCCTTGTCACCCATTCTGGTATTAGCATTTTCTGGAAGCCCAAGATTAAAGGTCTACATTTAATTATTTCAGACCCCATGATGTGATGCTCTGTAGATCTCACAATAGCCTGGAATGCATAATGTATAATGCAGAGGAACAAAACATGCCTGTCTATAACTGGGAGCTGTTTGGAAGCTGTGTACGTACAGCTAGAAAAACAGCTAAAGCCCACAAATGTGATGCATTGTCGAGTATCCACATTCCACAGACAATCTTGAATGAACAGCTGTGTGTCAGAAAAATAATATGGTCATGTTTTATAGGATGGAAGAGGGAAGGTGACATAAGCAAAATGGTTCATAACCAAAGATGGACATCAAAAATTGAAGAGAGGCTGACCAAAAACAGCTTGGAGGATATTGTTGAAGTATGTGCTACTGTATTCACAGAGGATAACTGACAAATGCAAATCACATGAACTGAAGTAGATGAAGTTCTCAAGACCTCTAATTCAACACACTAATAATGATATTCTTTTGCTTTTTTGTTTTTATTTATTTATTTATTTATTTTAACCTTGACTCAGTTGAAGGCAATGTGTCCTGCCATTTTATAACTCCCTGTGTTACTAGTCATTGGCCCTCACCTGAATCCCAGATGGGATTCTATTTCTGTAACACAGGCAGTGAATGGGGATATGAAACACAGCACTGGTGCATCCATCAAACTGTAGTGGTGTAACATAATTAATGGATTTCACCGGAGTCAACGTAAACACTGAAAAAACAGGAATTAGGGGGTTAGCATTCACCTATTTGGTGTTCATCAATATTTTCATTCAATAATTCCATTCTCACAACACCTCCAGTTACTGGGATGTAACCAGAGGAGAAAAGGCACCCAGACAAAATGTAGAGTCTTGCCATGTTTATTAGGGACCAGACACTGAAAGTAGGAGGGTCAATCTAAGTAGGATAGTAGGGTTTTTCTAAAATCAGCTACTTACTACAACCAACAGCAGCAGCTTCAAGAAATACAGTAGTGTGGTAGTGTGCTGTACTGGATAGCACTGGTGCAGAAAACATGAGCAACTAACACAAGTGCACATATTATGCTAATATATATAAAGGAGAAGAAAAAAGTTATTATAATAATAATAATAATAATAATAATAATAATAATAATAATAATAACAAATCAAAATATATCAAATAAACCAAATACAATTTCATCTAAGAAAGAACATCAACTAAAATAAACCCAAACCTCCCTCTAATCTACAGAAGGACAGGTGGTCGGGTAGTACACCATATATTAAGCCTGTGTGTCACTTCACAATTGGCCGACAACATTTCAGTTGTCATTTTCCTTAGGGATTTACTCCCAACAGCCAGCTATGGCTGTAGCTAACCAATTACTAATGATACAGTATATACAAATTGGTTTACTCAGATCCTCTCATCCCTTATGAAAAACTCCTATGGTTTTTCTATGATAACCATGGTTTAATTGCACTTATTGTGGTTACTGTATTAAATAACATAGTAACTATGTTTATATCCGTAGTAACCATAGTACAATCATGGTTTGTCTGTAGCTACTATGGTTACCATGCATAAACCATGGTCCTGAAATCATGGATTAACTACGGTTATGTTATGGACTTGAATAATAATAATAATAATAATAATAATAAATACATATAATATATTTTTATAAGCACCTACATACACACACACACTCTTTATATTACATTCTGATACTGACAGCCCTGGTTAGTATTTTCTAAGCAAATACCCTAAATAAAGAAATAATGTTGTAACATCACAAAGACATAAATACAAAGTAAAAAAGAAAAAGAAAAAAGAAAAAAAAACTAAAAAGAAACTACAAAAACACATGTATACATCAAAGTATATATTGAAATGTTTATATTTATTATATTTATGGTTGTAATTAAAGTACTAGTGGACATATAACTATATATTATATACATACTGAACACATTTTCGAATAGTATAATGCTTTATAATAGTGTGTTTCTTAAAGGTTCATTTAACAAAAAAAAAAAAAAAAACATTCTGTTTTTTTTTGTTGTTGTTGTTGTTGTTTTTTGTTTATAAGTAACTTTGCCCAAAATTATATGGTTTAAAAAAAAAAAGAAATACAAAATAAAATGAGATGAACATCTGTACAGCGTTAATGCAAAATGGCTACAGGAAAGCGAAAGCAAATTGTGCTTACAAGAAAAAATACTTTCAATCCTGGAAAATGTAATTACCAGCGGCAACATAGCACAATATTTTGGAATTGTAAAGTGCAATGTGACCGATATTAAAAAGTCTGTCTCAGAGATTTAAAAGTTTGTGGTCTTTGATAGTAGGGGTGGGATTTTGCCCGAGACCAGTACTTGAGCATTACAATTTCCGAGTACTTGAATCAAACGCCACTCTCCTCTACATACTGTACTTGTGTACATAAACCTCCCAAACATTGCCACAAGTCCTATTTTAAATGCTAAACTAACACACAGTCAAGTAATATCTGAAGTAATTAATATACTGTTTGCCTTCTTGTGCAGTTAATTGTATATGGTCAAGTTTGAGTATGGTCAAATTCATGTGTCCACATAACTTTACTTTAACTTGTAAAGAGATGCCTGGCCTGCCTGTTTGAAGTGTGTCTCAGAAGTCCTTTACTTTAGTGCAGTACTTCCAACATACAAATAAAAACTGTACTAAACATAAACGGCTGTTCGGTCCAAAAGCTTACAGAACAATTTCAAGTGAAAAAAGACTTCTGCCTATGGGAAGATTGGGGAATGGGGTCCATTAGTCTGTGGTAATTGCAACATTTTGTCCCTTTGAAAGTTTTGTATGAACAGCTGCAGGTTTTTCCAGCCTCGCTGCTGTTCTTTTATGGGTCAGCACAGTATTGGGATAATCTTACAGCAATTTTGAAAACGGCTGCATTCACGATTCATACGCACTGTCCTCATAGGGGATAACGTGATCACGCCCTGTTCGGCCATATCTACAGCAAATGTTGTTATCCACAATAATTCTGAATGTTTTCGTTTGAAATTGTGAAGCATTGAGTGGTACGGCAATTTTGTTTGGCATAATTATTTACATACTATGGTTTTCTCGTCCGGTTCCTCAGAATAGTTTCAAACGTGGCTTCCTTTGTTTAGAGATGCCATTTTAAACATAGAATAAACTCAGAAAGAACTGCTTGTCATTAATGTTATTGATACCATACCACGCCTACTACAGGCATGAACACACACAGTACACCAATGACGCGCCAGATTGACCAAGAATAAAGCCCGCCCCAGTGTCAATCTTTCTGTTGCACCAATTAGAAAAGCTACTTGGAGGCAATTGCCAAACCTCTTCCTTTTTATAATATCTGCCTTTACTGTAGCATTAGAGCAGTCTGATATGCGGCAGACTACTTAAGATAAATTATTAAAATTAATGCATAAAAAAAATGCGTTTGGTGACATTTGTCACATGACCGGTTATACGTCTAGCATATTATTAAATGTTTAATTACTTCTTTAGAGTTTATGCTGTTGTCTGTTCTTGACTTTTCCTAAATACATGTATTAAATACCCTGATGGTGTTTGAAAGACAGGATCGCAAAAAAAAGTTAGAATCCCCTCTACCTAGAACAGGCAGATCAGTCATTTTGATTGTGTTTTACAATACATATTTTTATTTTGAATGTAACTTATAATATTCTGTTTTATTTTTATATACAAGCATGTTGTTATCTCTACTGGACCTGGCAGCCATCAATTATTTTCTTTTGTACAGGGAATGCAGCAAGGAAAATATCAGTAGGAGAGATTTCAGCTTGAAGTTAGTCACAACGTTTCGACAAAAACAACCTGGATTCTGTGCTGCACAAAGTGACACACACTCAAGAGAAAACATATGTTACTTTCTTTTACTTTCAAAAACTACTTATGTTTTTACATTTTTGTATGTACATATACTTGTTTACACACTACTTTCTTTTGAAATGTTTACTTCATTATAGTTTTCCATTTTTTGAAGTAGTGCTTTATATTTGGTAAGTTACAAAATAAACCCTTTTTATGTTTAATTATTCATTTAAATACAATGTTTGGGCTGTGCAGATGTTTGATATGATGTGCTTGAATAAAACCCTTGAGTTGTATCTAATAGTTTGTCTTTCATTTTAATACTGATATTGTTAAAATGTAACCGTCATAAGGACTGCTGGCGGCGGTTTTAGGTATGAGTATAATCCCTGAGGTTCTAGTGTTAAATGTTTTGACCGAAGCTGGGATGCAAAAAATAAGTAGGCAGGACAAAAGAGTGAGACTGGGATTACCGAAACAGGTATTGCACATGCTCACATGGCCGACAGAGCTATTGTGCATGCTCATATGACCAAGGGATGCATTTTTTTAAGTGATGCATTTTCTGTTGTTCCACCGGCGATATGACACAACATATGTGCCATCACCCCGACAGTCTCTTGTTCTCTGTACATTCCATTCCTCTCACTGCATGGGAACACAGTCTTTAAAAAGATGAAGGCGTGGCAAATCAACATACTTGATAGGAGGATGGGAAAGGGAGGAAAATCAGATGGCTCTCCTAAAACAAAAACAATTACCAAAAAATAAACTAGTGTAGCGGTGAGCCGTCACACACAGATGGATGGTTTTGGTGCAATAGCTGCAAATGAAAAAAAAACAGATTTGCCTTCATGCAAATGTAAACTGGAATGAATTGAATTCTTATGGTCCTTTCTTCCACAGCGGACATTTACTCAACACAAGGCTATGATCTTACGATAGTACTCCAATATTGATCCACATTTACTGGCTTTGTGTGTGCTTTCAGATCGATACTAAGATTCTTCTTCTGATGCACAAGATCAGCCTCAGTCAATTAGTTACAAGACACATTCAGTAGCAGGCTTGGTACCTTGACTTCTTCACACACTGTTATACACTGTTTAATAGATTACCTTGGCATTTAAAACCTACTGAAGTTTAAAGTTCCCCATATGGTTTTAAAACAGTATTTAATAAGGATGTTAACTTTTTAACCCCTTGTTGAAAATATCATATATTGGTGTGTTTGTCTCTTTTAACTGTCTGCTGTGGTGCTACTGTGACATGTATACTTGTTGTATTTTATAATGACCCTGAATAATACTTTGCTGCTGCCATTAACAGCTATTGATTTTGGTGACCCTGTTCTGTCTGAATTTGTGTGTGTGTGTGTGTGTGTGTGTGTGTGTGTGTCATGGATGGATGGATGGATGATGGATGACATCAGACCACGAAGTTGGCGCACACACTACAGATTATTATTTAATAAGTTAACTAACAAATAAAACAATGGAACAAAACAAAAGATGTGGTGGACCCAAAATAAACAGTCACACAAAACACTACAAACAGTGGACAAACAAGTACCTTGATGGTTTAAAACCAGCACGCACAGCAATTGTCTTTTAGCTTACTTAAATGGTAGATATCTCTCTCCTTCTCTTCACTCATCAATCCCTTCCAGCACACAGGTGCTGGTATATACAGTGGTATATTAACCGGCTGTTAATTACCTTGTTTATCTCTCTACCACATTCCGCATAGGTTTTTATATTTTTTTTGTCAATTAGCTGCTGACCACGCATTCTCACGGAGGTATTTTGGCAGAGAAGAAAAGCAAACATCGTCTCTGCCAAACTACATTAAACTATAAAAATAAACACAAATACATTTCAATAATAGCAATAACAATAGTAGTAATAATAATAAATACACAAATAATACAAATGAACACAGGGGCGTGGTGTACCCAGTCACACAACCCATCTTTGTGCTTACCACACGTGGCCTTAATGGCCACCTCCCACCTTGAAATCCCAGAAGTACTAAGCTTTTTGCTTGCACAGGAATGCAATAATGGAGGCAATAATGGGGCCGTGGGCGGTCGCAACAACAAATCCCCAGGGGTCAGTAGTAAGGGACCTGCAGGTGATGGGATCTGGCCTCCTGGCTTTGAAGACTACAGCAGCAGTTCTAGTAGAAGTTCTGGCAGCCACGGTAGTTTCTCTGGCAGTCGCCATGCAGTCAGCGGAAATGATCACAGTGGTGCGTGGCCCTCCTGCTGTGGCAACTCTGGCTGCAGAAAGACTGACAGCATTGCAAGGCCCTCCTCCAGCGCCCATGCTAGCAGCAGTACGAGGCACTCCTGTAATGGCAATGTTGTTGGTGCAAGCTTGCAATGACTACTTTTTTGGACCATTTGGTTTTTAGAAACATTTTTTTTTTTTGCTTACAATTCTAGGGCTATGTTTTCTTTAAAAGTTTCACTACATTGTTTTGTTTGTGTCCTGTTACATGTTGATAAGATTGGTTTTGTTTCAAAGAGCACAAAGACACAACCTGAATAGTTGCATAGTCCAGCCTGCTGCATTGTTTTGGCATCCCTCATTTGTACCTTTTGGACATGGGCTTGAGTGTGTACTTGTATAAAATATTTATCTGTTCACAGGACTATCTTGCCAAACAGCTTCTGGTTAACAATGTTAAATAAACACACATAGGGGCTATTAAATACATCTGCCTTGTAGCTAAAACTACTCATGTGAAAAACAATAATTTAACTGCAGTAAAAGTGCACACAATGGTGACGAATAACTGCAATGGTTGGTTAGACAACCATATAACTGTAGTTACACTATAATTATCACACATATTAAGTGCTGTTACAGTACAGTAAATCAGATCTGTAACTACAAATTACAATTATTTGTCCTAATTGTCTTTTCACCGCAATTAAACAGAGCATGTCTGTTTTTGAACTGTTTGGTATTTCTGTTATAGTTGATGCAGGACAATTTAACTAATTGTTTTGCCACATTGAATTCTATACTTGAGGGATTGATGTTGGTCGCTGTTTATGTTTATTTAGCTTGTCCACATTCTCACATGTTTTTCTTTCCCCTCTAATTAGGGCAGGCCTCCCATTGAAACAGACAAAGCTATATACAAACATGTTTGGTTGGACTGTAGGGGAAGTACACATTAATTTACATTGTGTATAGATTTTTACATTGTTTACATTTTTAACTATAGGCTGACACATGAGCTTAGCAAAACAAAAAGTAGAGTTATATTCTTTCAACACATTCAACGTATTTGGCTTTACATGAAAAATATGCTTTTGCTTAGTGTAGACAGTAAAAAAAAGGCCAGAATTACCACACTTTAATATGGACTTGCTCTACAGCATCACAAACAGTGTGCTAGATGCTAATTGCCATCTGTATTGTAAAGGGCTTTAATTTTATTGGAAATCGATTGCATGCTGTCAGGAGAGGCTGCCTGTAATTGAAATAGACTTGCTTATTTTTTGTCTGTTATTGCTATGCACAAAGGTATCATTGCAGGCAATCAGTTCCCCTATACTCCAGAGGAACACAATCCTGAAAATAAACTGGACCCAGCCGAAGCAAGGGGATGAGAGAAATTCATTAATTGGAGGTATTGCTCAAACACAGAAGGGTCTTTGTCATGTAAGCACTGAAGCAACAAACTTTTCAAGAAAAGCACATTAAAAAGCATACTGAGGATTTATTTATTTATTTATATTTTTCCCATTGGCAGGTGGAGTTAGACGTCAGTCTCCCAAAAGCCCAAACCTATAAGGGATAATAAAAAAAAATTAAAATTCTATGGCTTTAACATTGAAAATGATTTGTCTGGAATCTATATTTAATGAGAACATTAAAAATACATAAGGTAATTATACAGCCACATTTAATGAGGATTACAGAATAATTTACAGGATGGCATCTGATGCAGCTTCATAAGATCTTTAAATCTAACAAATTGGTAATACCATCTAAGGGACTGGACGTTTGGTATAAATAAATATCCAAAACAAATGTTTATTAGCTCCCCAGAAGAACAGTTTTTGGGGACCTCAATGAAAACCACTGTGCTGTTCCAAATTATTTCCACCCCACACATTTGCAAAGGAAATACTATGGAGGCTAATTTGCTTACTTTAAAAATACATTGCAGTTTTGTGTCATTTTATACATGGTCGCCCAGGAGGGAATGGCAGTAGTCAAGGCTGGACAGTACCAGGGCCTGAACTAGATCTGTGTGGAGTAATCGGTGACAAAGGGACGAATTCTATGTATGTTGTTGAGGAAGAAAAGGCAGGAGCGTGCCAGAGTAGAGATGTGCTGAGAGTAGGAGAGGGAGGGGTTTTTGGTGAATAAGCAGGGAGAGAGGGTGGTGGATACAGGCAGAACAGAGATATAGAGATCAACAGTGGGGGAGGATGAGGGCTGGAAGAAAAGGACATTTTATTTTAAGAGATTGAGTTTGAGATAATGTGAGTGCATCCAGGAGGAAATGTCAGAGTCAAAGGTGGGAAAGGAGATGCAGATCTGGACGTCATCAGCATAGACGTTATGTGAGAAGCCATGGTAGGAGATAAGGGGACCCAGGCAGTGGAAGAGAGAAAACAGGAGTGGTCTTAGGACTGAGCCTTGGGAGACACCAGTCAAAAGAGAGCAAGAGGCAGAGGGTGAGCCACACCATTACACCCCGTACATGCTATCAGAGAGGTAAGAGGACAACCAGGCAAGAGCAGTGCTGGACAGTCACAGGTCTGCAAGGGAGGACAGGAGAATAGAGTGGTCAATTGTGTCAAAGGCAGCAGAGAGGTTGAGGAGAATTATGACAGAGAAGAGACAGGCGGCACGAACAGAGAGTAAAGAACAGAGAGAAGAGCAGTTTCAATGGAGTGTGCTGGGCGAAAATCTGATTGGTGGGGGTCAAGCAGATAATGTGTTGACGGGAAAGCAGAGAGCTGGCAATGTACCTCTCACTAGAGGGTTTTAGAGAGGAATTGGAGAAGGGAGACAGGATGATAGTTCTGGAGGGATAAAATAAATAATCTTTCATAACTGCAACCATTGCACTGCAAATCAGACATGTTTCCTTGTCATCAAAAATCATCTGGCTAACAATTTTGGAATCTTCTGTGTTCTGTCACTTTTCGCTTCCATGACATCTCCAATTACTTTTTCGCTACTGATTTAAAATTTTACACAAAGTAAAATGAATAGTTTAAACAAGCCTTTGCTTTGCTATCCTAATCAAAATTATGTGCGTGAGGAAATGGATCCTGTGAGCTATTTGATTGGCTATGTTACTACCTCTGTGATTGGTAATTGGCTTAATGGGAACATCACTCATACAATACAGACTGCACATGTTGAATACAAGTTTGATTGCTTTAAAGAATTCCAAAACGATATAGCACATCTCAGCAATTTTATAAAGTAATGGGTGGGCCGCCAAAATTGCCCCGCAGGCTGTAGTTTGACACACCTGCTTTAGAGTACTAACTATGTATTTTAAACTATGTCATTCAGCTTTAACTACAACATATTTAATAAACTGTGATTTACACAAAAAAAGAGCCCTGGTAAATCTTAAAGGGAATTATACCTGTCCACAGAGGACAGGTTTACAGGACATGTTCTATTGACTGTACTCACACAGCACTGTCACCCCGATCCATGGAGCCTGCTCTGCAGGGTGACAATGCCAATAAGGAAGAAAATTGAGGCTACGACTCATCAATCAATAGTTCTTGAGTAAGCAGAACTAAAAATGTGCCATTGTACAACATTATTTGTATTGTATATGCATTAAAGGAGAAAGGAAAAGTGCTTTTTAATTTTTTTCGATAAGACAAGGAATACATGTTATAATTAAAGGGTACATAAGGACCTTTTTATTTTATTGTGCTACATGTTCCCATGTGTTGCTACAACTGTTTATGTAAGGTGTGTGTATTGTTTAATTTTTTTTTTTTTTACATTTTGACCACTTTTTTAAATTGCATTCCTTGCCTCAAGATTGCTTCTCATGTACCCGCATTGACCTCTCAGAATTACATTTCCCATCATCCTCCTGATCACTAGCGAATCCATCTCAGTTACATATGTGAGGAGGAGGATGATGGGAAATGTAGTTGTGAGAGGTCCATGTGGGTACATGGGAAGCCATTTTGATGCCCTTGAGTCGACATTGTCAATACGTTTTAGAATTTTGAATGCTTGAATCACATTGCCGCATAGTCTTTTTGGTTCAAGAATGAATAGATTCAGTTCTTTAAGCCTGTCTACATATGACATGCCGTATAATTCTGGTTGCTCTTCTTTTCGCTTTTTCTAGAGCGGCAATAACCTTTTTGTAGTGAGGTGACCAGAGCTGAACACAATATTATAGCTGAGGTTTTAGTAAGGCATTGTAAAGTTTTAACATTACTTCCGTTGATTTAATTCACTATATAGCAGTCTATCTTGTTGGCCTTTTTTATAGCTTCCCCACATTGTCTATTCCTTCTTCAGTGACTGCTGTGAATAGTGCAGCTGGCAACAAGGGAAAGAACTTGTGACAGCATGTTGAGACAACTGACAGGAGGAAAGAGACCCCACTGGGGCTGGCAAGGGTTAGCTACCCTGGTCGGCAGTATCCAGCTCTATGTTTTCAAAGGTAGACAGGATGCTGGAGACACCCACCCAAGGTTTCTAAGAATTTTAAGAGAAAAATACCCCTAGAGGTTGCGAGAGCAGGGGCGGAAAATGACAACATTGGAGAACACGGTTAACGACTTAGGAATGGAAACGGATATGAGAATGGAGAGTACTTCACAAAAGACTAGTTCAAGATCTGCAGTTACCAAAGACATGGAACTCCAGGTTTGTGTCTACGGCTGGAGCAATATGACAACAGTCAGAGGTTTGAAGATTCATCAAGGGAGAATGAAATGCTTGATGGAGAAAGGACAAGGGCATCACATTGCTCAGTACTTCTTACGAAGTCAGTCAAGTCAGTCGAATGAAATCCAACGACAGGAAACACAGTTCACAGGATATCAGCACCCCTGTCATAGACATGAGGAGGACTTGCATGGATACAACTAGTGATGAACCTAATGATCCTTGCGAACCCGGTCAGACGAACCAGCGTAAGAGAGAAAAGAACCTCAACGGGCACAAGCCAAGTGCTACAAAAAGAAAGAGCGTGCGAGATCTAACTTTTATAAAGATCCATTCAAATTTGTAAAGAAGATATTCACCAGTGAGAAAAATGGCACACTAAAATCATCTAAGTTTGAGCTGGAGAGATATTTGGAGGAAACACATACAGATTCAAAAAGGCAGGAGCCTATGTCAATTCTTTCAGATATCCCACCTATCAATCTAGCCGAATAACACTAAGTGGAATAAAGTAGAGGAAGCTGTAAAAAAAAGCAAGGGCATCATCATCTCCAGGGACTAATGGAGTTCCATACAGAGTGTACAAGAGTGCTTCAGGAGTTCTACGAATCCTATGGAAATTGATGAAAGTGGCATGGGAAAAACAGACTATACCAAGAGCATGGCGCCAAGCAGGTGGAGTTTTTATACCAAAATAAAAGGATTCTACAAGCACCGATCAGTTTCATCCTATTTCCTTTTAAAATTAGAGGGCAGAGGACGGAAGGTGCCCACTTGAAGATCCCAGAGATGTACCCTACTTAGCTCAATCCAGACGGTTGTCATGCTGAAGCGCTGGGGAGACCTCACTGGGTTGATCCCCGGAGCCAGCATTGCAGCCGTTGTGTGTGCTGATGCACTGGGGAGGCAAAATGAGCTGATCCCTGGAGCCAGCATTACACTTTAGCAATCAACACCAGACAGAAGGATATCTACATCATCAGATGGAAAACAACGCAAATGGATGGAGATGTAGATGGATCACATTAGTTTACTGCAAAGCTACGTCTTAGTTGGTGCTTATCTTGGCAAGAGCCGAGTTCAAATCAGCATAAAGTTCATCATCTACTCTCATGTAATGGAAAGCATTCAATTACACGTTTCTCTGTTAACCCTTTGCAGTCCATTTATTCAACAATTGTCAGGCACCTCAGATCCAATTTATTTTCACATGCATGGTTTATTTTTTCTGAGTAAAACAGGTTTGAAAGGCACTGCATGGCAAAACGATGTCTGAGTTTTCCAATGGTTCTCTGACCTCTGTTTTATTTATTCTGTCTTTGTTATTTGAAAAGACTAAATCAAGGCATGCCTCCCTTCTAGTCGGTGCCTTGACAAATTGCGTTAAGAAGCAGTCATTTATCATTTCCACCATTTCAATTTCATCTGTCGTGCTCCCCACTGGGTTTTCCCATTTTATGTGGGGGAAGTTGAAATTCCCCATTAATATGGCTTCTCCTTTGCTGCATGTATTTCTAATGTCATTGTATAACAGACAATAGCATGCCTATATTGTTATGCCCTTTGAATTTTTGTCCATTATTCTGACCCATATTGATTCTGCATTGTTTTTTTTTCTTCCTGATGTTTGCAAACAAATTGCAATAATTCATCTAGACAGTGATCCATTTAAATACCACCATTATTTAAATTATTAAAAATGTTTTTAAATAAGTTACACAGTTGAATAGACTCTGATGTAAAGGGGACATTCACAACAACGAAGACTTTTTGTGTATTTGTTTTTTTTTGTTTTTTTTTCTAAATTGAATACACATCTCGGGCCAAACCCTCTGCACTTTCAATCTCTTGGGGGCTGTGTGATTTAGGCAAAACTAAAATGAGGCAAAATAAAAGGAAGTACAAATTTGCTTTAAATATTCCTATATTAGGAGTACAACCCATAATAAATTTTACCATAGTATTGTTGCCATGGTACTGTGCTACCATAGTATTTTTGACAGAACCACAGAACTTTACCATACTTTTACCATGGTGCTGTGCTATAATGCATTCCCATAGTATTTCTGACAGAACCATGTAACTTTACCATACTTTTATCATGGTATGGCACTACTACTATAGTACCATACCATACCATGGCATTTTGAAAGCACCAGGTTAAACCATATTACTACCATAGCAGTTTTACCATGGTACAGTACTAGTGTAAAATATGGTATTGCACTATGCACTGCCATGCCATAATCATAGTACTATAGTATAGTGCTGTAATTTGATGGTACTGCAGCCCAGAGAATAGCCAATTACTGGTCCTTTAAACCTTTAATCAAACAAAAAAGAAAGGGGATGAGTGGAGGATCCATAGAGGGGCTTGGATGGGAATTGCTAAACAAATTTCCATGGATATAGAATGGACACCGGTTTCCAGGGTCAACAATTACTAATCATTACATTTCCAAGTGGACACAAATTGACAGGAATTAAAACATTTTGGTCAACACCCATAGTACCCCTTACCAGGGTATTATCATAGTACTGTGGGTTTCTAGTATTGCATCTCTTGTAGAAAGGCACATTAGCATTTTTGCAGCAGCAAAACATTTATTCATTTATTTCTGTTTAATAATTTGGACATAGATATATAACACTATGTATAAAACACAAAACGTAGTCATGTTTAACAGATGTAGTGTTAGCAATAGGCAGTGAACAAAACACACAAGACAAAAGTACATACAAAATACACTTTACCAAATCAGCAATTACAGTGTGACATTAAACAGCTCTTGTACAAACTTGGTGTGCATTGATGAACATTTAGTTCTGGCAGTTATTACAGTCATACTTGGAGTCAAATGCAAATGCATTTAAATGCAGTTAAGGAAAGTATAGGCAGTTTGTTATATAGGGTAAGTGCACTTATTAGGCCCACCAGCACTTATTATCACTTCTCTAAAGAACATGGGCCCGATCTTCACGCAATCCCCTCACTAAATTTGTGCCTCGCAAAAAAATAATGCTTTGGCACAAAATGAGAGATATTTCAAAACAGCACAAAGCAGTTGCGAGACATTGGAATATAGCAGTTTTTTGAGCAATTTGCAAATCTGTTTGAGCCTCGCAAAACCGTCTACGCATTCACTACAAATATAACAACTGCACACAATAGCCAAGCGAGAATGCAGAATGATGGACAGTCATCATTAGTAATGGCATTACCCCGACAAGCTGCTATCATTGGTGTTGTCACAGTGTGCACTGATATGACAGCAGATGAGATCAGACAATATATTATGCACACATACATACAGGACCATTCAAATACACAATAGACTCCATAGCTAGGCACCGAGTTTTCAAATTAATGAACTGAAAACGCAACTGTTTCATTGAATACGGACAGTATCACGAGGAAATACGAGGAAATACTATATACGTTTCTTTAAAGGCCAGCTGATCTGACATAGCTGTATGTTTTTGAAGTAAAATAAAAAAAAGGCTTTGGATACTGTTTTTATATATATATATATATATATATATATATATATATATATATATATATATATATATATATATATAATCGATACTGTTTCAAAGACTACCATCGTGAGCACTCTTTGATTTCTAAATGTAACGAGTTCATTCACCTGCAAAGTAAACATCAATCAAGCATTTTTATATACACAATTCACAGAAATGTGTTATGTTATTCATTCTACTCACCCATTTGAACATCAAGATTAAGCCCAGTTTGTAAGGTTTTGAGTGTCGCCGGAATGGATTATTTTCATTATGCCATTTTTTTGGTAAGAATAATAATTCATTTTAAATACACTCCTAAAATGTTAATTGTAGCCTATTATGATTTCTCAATAAATGAACAGTCTCTGTACAATTAGCAACATCGACATTCAGCAGACTGGACAGCTGCATAAAAACGGCCAGAAATTATAGTTAACAGAACTGTTTGTCCTGCCTCAGCTAACTTATGATTGGACTGCTGCAGAGAAAATACAGGTCTTTGATTGGTTGATCATATCACCGGTCTGACTTTAGGAAAACGTTAGCATGGCTTTCACAGCAAGAATGCCCTGTTGGTGTTTGGCTCTCCGAATTACAGCTGTCCACCCCTACATCCGTAATGCGCAGCAACCTATGGAATAGCCAAATAAGCAATGGGCCACAAGATGGGTGTATGACGTATTTATACAATTAATTTACAGATGTGTAGCAACACACACCAAAGATAACAAGCAGGACCCCCCTCCCCTCTTCATCCTTCTCTCAATCTTCATTTCTATACTTTAATAGTACATGTTCGATGCCGATATGCCTGTGGAGCAGAGAAGAACATATATAACTGTACATGTAAACACACTACCGCTATCCATCATATCAATACAGTGATAACACACATAATTGATCCGCCCATCCGGTGTGTGCGGATGGGGGGGTTGGGTTTCTGTACTATTGTATGTTTGTACTATTGTACCCAAGTCGAGTGGACTATATATATATATATATATATATATATATATATATATATATATATATATATATATATATATTCGTATGAGCTTAACACGCAGCCTACAGCACTCAGTATTCCCAGGTGGTCTCCCATCCAAGTACTAACCAAGCCCAACATTGCTTTGCTTAAGCATTGCATGGTAAGTTCGATTTGAAGAGCTTTTTGCCATCAGAGACGTTGCCCAGGGGTCACTACAAGGAAGTAACGCTTCTTGAACCCCCCAAGTTGACTGTTACTCCGACACTATTTGAGCCAGCGGTGTGCAGTTATTGGAACTAGCGCATCACAATTATCACTCAGATATTGATATATTTAGACAAATTAGGGCTTTTACCCAACTCAAATTTGATTACGCTATGTGCATATTGAATGTCCACCTAGAATACATTTGCATCTCATGTTTCTATTTACCGATGCCTTACCATATGCTAATAGGACCATAATAAATGAACAGAAGGAAAGCAGTGTGATGGACAGAGGTGAGTGCATGTTTTCACACTCATCTGTTGGGCATGGGAATATGCTATAAATGTCACTATGATATGAACATGTTATATATGTGTGGCAGGGTAGTCAAACTGAGGAGACTCAGAGATGGAAAGTGTAGCAAATTAAATACTTTTAATTAAATAATAATTGCCAAACAAAAAGGCACAATGGCCAAATATAAAGAACAAACACAAATAACAACAAATTCTAAACACAAAATACACACCAATAAACCATCCACTCTCTCACACAGGTCTTCCTCAAACACTTTCACAAACACCCACCAACTAACACTTTCAACTACTCCCTTTTATACAGGTGCTGCAGCAAATTGGGCAATTCGCATCTCATCAGCTGCAGCATCTTTGACACATTCCTCACACAAACTCATTAACTCAGATCCACACAACAGACTCACATCCACTCTAAACACCACAAAGATCCACAAAGACAGGCTGCACCCTGTCACAATATGTTATTATGGAAACAAAAAAAGAGGCTTATTGCTTGTATGTTTTTGCCGCAAATTGACTATGGTGATGCAGTATATAGGTTTGCATTACCATCAACTTTAGGTAAACTGAACTCGCTATATCATGCAGCATTGAGGTACAATTTATTACCCTTTATTTAACTAGGTAGTCACATTGAGATTAAAACCTCTTTTACGAGTGAGACCTAGCCAAGCAGGTATTTATCTCCTGGTATTGACTGTTGATCTACTAAAAAACTTAAAAATAAAAAAAAAATAGGAAGATATTGCATAGTCGGCATCCAGTTTGGGGTCATACACGTACTAATATATTTTTCCACAGTTTTTGCAAAGGCTTTGTTGGGCACAACTGGAATCCTGATTGAACAGGCAACCGGAACAGGTGCCCGGATAGCAATATGGGAGCAGTCAATTGCACCTACTAGGTGCGCAACCTCATAAAAACCCTGCATTATCTCCACATGTCGACAGACACGCTGCATGCTACCCACGTTTCCCATTGTTGCCTGTTTGTAGTCAGTGCTGGAATGGTTGTGTGTGCAGAGTTAACGCAGTCCTTTTACAATCCTTATTCTGTGCATCACAAACCTGGTTTTGTGTTTGGTGCATATCTTCGAATATACCAGGATCACGTATATTGTCGGCCACTCCCCCCAAACTGCACTATGCATACATTTTATTTCTGCACAGGGCAGAATGGATTGTGATGTGCAAAAGGGCGTTTCGAATGTGGCAACTTGGCACAATTTCGGCACAACGACCATTTGTGACGTGCATACCCCTCTGCGCGGTGCGCAAACCTTTCGAAGATTGGGCCACATATATTTTGTTTTGTTAATCTTTTTAATTAATTAATATTGATTAAACTTTTTTTTTTTTATTTGAAGTAGATCAGAGCTTTTGTATTTCAACAACAATCTGCCTTCACTTCCTGGTGGAAATACACAAAAAAAATGTTTTTGGAGCAACCAGTTAGTTAGATATTTTACATGTATTTGTGATATATTTTGATGTGAGTATTGTTACTTTTTGTAAAATGAAGAGATTAATGTTCTGTACTTTAGTTAGAAAATCTGTATAATTAACTTTTAGAAAGGAAATTGCTAACTAAAACAATAGGCTTAATATTTAAAAAATATTTTAAAAAAAACAAACAAAAACACTATAACAAAAAAAAAAAAGAGTTGGTTGTCTTAATAGGTACACTTATGTAAAGCTTGTAATCTGTTACAGCTGGTGATTTACTCAGAAGAACTAAGCATCTGACAAATGGCAACTGAAATTGCCTTTGTTCACTGAATTCTTTTGTTCTTTAAATTTGTCACCTTCAAAGATTGAGAAGACATGAACAGGTGAGTTTGATTGACTTGAATGGATGGCGATTGGTATAAGTGTGATTAGCAGGTCTCAACTTGATGAATAGGGGTTATATACAACTATTTGAAATGCATTTGGAAGTGCATGATCAACTATTTGAATTTGCATTTATTTAGGTTTGGTAGCGGAAGCAATGGACATATGAAGTCATTTCAATTTGCATTTAATTTTATTACAATACTTCATTCATTGTCTCGCTGTTGGTGCCGCTTGTTGCTGCAGCCCTTTCTTGCTGGCGTCTTTGATGCATTGCTGAGTTTCTGCCACATATATGCTTTATTTCGGCAGATCGGTCAGGAAACACTTGCTGCACCTCAGCTGAAATTGAAATAATTTACCATTAATTCCATGTTATGGTGTATTTCTAACATGTCTTGTATCTGTCCTATATTTTGTTTATATGAATTGTTAATGAGAAGGCCAATGGGCCTTTTAGGTTTTATAAATCAGAACTGGGCCAATGGCCCCAGATCCAATTTAATATTTTTTTAGACTAGTAGAACAATGCACTGTTCAAGATCCTTCCCTTTTCTACACAATTTTGTTAACAGAACACATATTTACTGTTGTACTCAATAGACAGTGATAACCTGAGTTATAGAATCTAAAATTCCTGAAGATATAAGCCCATGTGTGAAGATCAAACAGTTTTCACCACCATAATCAGTGTGCAGTAAGCAGTAAAGACAATCCAACCCACCATTATATATGCATGTACTGTATATATACATACCAATGATGGACAGCACATGTTCTCTTGGCATAGCGGCCTTGCCCTTCCCTTCGGCTGATGACACTTTCCCACCAGCAACAATGAGTTGTACCATGTCTTCTGAACTAGACAGGCCATGCAGAAAATCATTTGTATACTAACATTTTTGAGCACTTCTTTACAAGTGAGGGGCTTATGGTCTGCAAACACAGTAGGATAAAGATAAACATTGGGCTGGAGGTAAACATTCAGCAAAAAAAACACCACCACAAATAACATGATTAAATTCACTGCATGCTTGATACAATTTTACTTATGCCATGTATTACCATGCAGGTTCATTGTAATGTGCAGGTTTTCTGCAACACCCTGACCTCCTTAATGAGCTCTTTAATTCATGCCACAGTTTCAGGAAGAACTGAAATGGAGCCACAAACTATACAATGAGTACAGCTGAACATAACACCCAGGGTTATACATTTCAGCACCATCAATCATAATGAATTAAGAACTGACTAAGAACTAATTAAAACTGTTCTTGTTGGTATGATGAAATATCTGATGGGATATGAAAATATCTTCAAAACTGTATCTTTTTAACTTATAATATTTCATTGCAGTATTTGATAAAGACACATGTTTAATGCCTCAGTGATTTAGCAAGAAAGAACATACAGAATGCTAAATTGTAAATTAAACTAATAAGGCTTGAATTTGCACTGACCAGGTAACTTGCTACTCTACGCTAATTTGTATCTTTTATAACTCGTAGAGCTTCTCGTAGAGATTAATTTTCCATTTTCAATTTGGACACCCTCTATACTCATTGTCGTCACTTCTGTCACCAGCACTTAGACAAATATATATCAGTCATGGACCACAAAGTGTCCCACTGAACAGGGCAGCATCTAGACCTCACTGTGGAGGTTTTACTGCCCACAGGGTCATATCAAAGAGAGAGACTTACATTATTGGAAATAAAACATGCAATACCCTAGCATGTTGTTCTAACTTGGCATGAATGTTGTATAATATTAGTTTATCATAAACTATGAGGAACGTGTGTACCTTTATTTCTTTCTTTCAGCTTCTGATGGATTGTATGTCAGATGAGCTCTTCACAACCTTTTTTTTGCAAGGTCTAAAGTTTGTAAAAAGTTACCATCACTTCAAATTAAATCACAAAAGTAAATGTTTAAATAATAATAAAATAAAATAAAATAAAAAAAAAACTTAACAATCAGAAGCACGTGTACATGCGTCATACAATCGGAGAGAAGTAATCTGAGAGAAGTATCAATTTAAACCGAAAGAACTAAAGAAGCCTACCTTTTTTTTTTCTTTTTCTCAGTAGCCTGTGCCACATGGGCAACATGACATTCAAGCGCTGTGTGACAGCGAGTGAGTGAGAATGATTATGTTCCTTCGGTGAATGTGAGTTGCAGTCAGTATCCAGAGAAGGCATAGAAAAATCCAACATTAAAATGTTGTCTTGGTTTTTAACCACAAAAATATTAAATATATAAAGTACCAGAGCGACTCGCCCAAACTTTCTGTCTCCACTTTATTTGTTTAAGTTTTTTTTTTTTTTTAAATAAAAAAAGTAGTTCTCTTCTCTGTTGCAAGGTAGCAGATGGGTACTGCTTAATACAATACGTTGAGTTCTGTTTAGACTTCTACAGCATGTCTAATTTAAAATGGACGCCAAGTCGGAAAGCTACTCGGTAAAAGGTCAAACAAATTATGCTCTGAAAATACTCACTCTGAACCACATTTGCTCTTTATAATTAGCATACATGATAGGCCTGCAAGTTTTAGAATGCTTTAATTAAAATATGCTTCCCTGAAGCTTTCCTCCGATCGTTCCGCCACTGATGACATACTCCTTTTCAGGATCATCGGTCTATCTCTCCTTCAACCCATTGCAATTCTCCAACGTCCACAGACATGTATTCTGTGAATTCAAATGTAAAACTTTACCACTCCAAACACAAGCTGCATCATGTTGTGAGCCAGCTCCCAAGTTTACCACCAGGAGGGGTTCATGGCAGGCTGGGGGCACGTCCGCAGGTGTTGCCAATAAAGAGCGGAGGGACCTGTGAGCAGCGTACATGCCTGCCATGACATCAAGGAATTAACAGGCGAACAGGCTGCAGGTGCACTTTTCCACCAGCGGGTCATGGTTATTGGTCCAGTTGGTTTACATCATTGTTTTGTTTTTTTTTAATCCCGTTTGAATTGTTCATTGCCAGTTGGAATATGCCTGAACAACAGGATTATCTTTTCTGTTTAAACTAATAAACCTTGGATTTTGATTGGAAAAAACACGTGTCTGTCTTCTTTGCGTCACCCACACGCTCACAATGTAAATGAATGGAAAACAAAGCTGTTGTTCCTGATAAAATCTATACCACTAAATACAGTTTTTCCTTACTCAAACAAACTTTGTTAATTTGCCAGCATGGATATAAAAATTAAATAATTACGTGAAACATGTATTATAGTACTCTATTTTCTCATAGTGTGTGTTTTCTATTAAAATTCAAACAAAATTTATATCTTCTATGATTATATAAAAGTGATCAAAGCATCAAAATTATCCAATGTTTTGGATAAAAGTAATCCTGATCTCCTCTTTAAATTCTGCAAAACCCAATTATAACATTTAATCATGATTAAAAATGCAATTGGATTACCAAAGCGAAATCCGGATCACAGTAATATTGATAATTTGAAAAACCCAATTTCACAATATAATCCCGATCAAGTGAGGAAATTGAATTACCATAAAATGGCCCCAGATGTAGAAACAGATAAACTACCACTGCTGTGAACCTGCCTGTTTCTGAAGGCACTAGGTAGCTTTCAATAGCCCCCCCCCCCCCCCCCCCCCCCCCCCAAATCACAATTTAACCTCAGATAAAAGTTTTCAAATATGATATATACATCAAACAATTCCAATTGGTTTGCTCATTTCATAAGCATCCTTCATGAGTTTAGCAGCTCAATGCAATAACATTTAATGTATTTTCCTTTTACCTTTTCATGTGAACTCTGTGTAAGACAATGTTGTGATACACTGCTTATACTCTCCTGTCAGTGAGATAAGATTAAAAGCACTAAAACCTTGAATGCTGATGAGCCCAGCTCTCTTGTACTGTGGTTAAGATAAGGTTACCGGTTCACGCTCAGCCTCTACCCTGTTACATCTTCTGTTCTCAGTGTGCCTGAAGCTCTGTTTTAATGTGCTGGCAATAGCAGGTGCAGGCCATTATTACTCATTCCAACCAAGTACTGCTGGCCAAATGGATGGAACTTACCAACCCATCAGGTGAGGAGTTAAACACAGATAAAATGAGTTTCAGTGGAAATTCTCTTTTGCAGACTACACTATTTGTAAAGATCAATTGATCAATCAGTTGTGCAGGGTCAGTAAAGATCAGGCTGATATTAAACTCTATTCAGTTGGGATGCAGCAAGCCTGTTTTCAATAAGAAATTATATTTCCTCAAGATATAGTTGATTTATTACTCATTTTTAGCCAGGAATAGCCAAGTGATATCTGAAGGAGTTCCAGCATATTTACAGAGCCCAGCTGTACGATACAGTCCAATCCAAAAATCTACATTTGCCTTCTCTCCATCAGGTTAATGAGCTTTGGGAAGTTTTTTACATTGGGAATCAATACACTGCTCACTGTCTGCCACAGATTAATGTTTCCCTTATTAATAACGGAGTCAGGAAGTACGAGACAGAGACCCCAAAGAACATGAATCTCTTATTATCCTTTTTAATATACTGTATATTTTTTTTCTGCTTGACTGGCCAAGTTGGCTGCTATTAGTTACTATCGCTGTCTTCTATGATATTGTTTAAATAATGATTTCATTATTTGATTTAATGATTTGATTTAAAGATTTAATTTACACTCACAAGCAGATCTGTTGTATGCACACTGAGATCAATCAGATTTGCTGATTAGGAGGAAGTTAAGATACATTTGAACTGCCAGTGTTTATTGCCTTATTAAAAGTTTACCACTGTATTTTTGCACAGTATTTTTCCAGTTTCCCTGTGCTTTTTACATGGTTATACTATGCATTTACCAGTTTACCCTGTTTTTTAAATATATTTTACTATACCTCCCTTTCAATGATTATTTCAGCCAAACAAAAGGCTGTATTATAATAGTGATAGTTGCAGTTTTAATTTCAGACAAAAACAAATAAACAAAACTCACCTCAGACTGGCTTTAATGACAAAATTAGCCATGAATAAAGCACTATTGAAATTAAGAACATTATGGCTAAGGCTGGGATTAAGTCATGGTGTTCACCACTGGTGTCATGGATTCTGTAATTGTTGCTGGTCTGTGAGTTTTGTTGGTATCTGTGATTTTAGTAGCTAATGATGTTGAACTAGCTCAGTTGCCTTACTTTGCAATGTGGCCTCTACTACTCGATTTTGTCAACCTGCAGCTGCATTTTTCAATGGGTATTTTTTGACCCAAATCAAGCAAAGTATCTCAGCATAGCTGAGAAAGAAGTGTTTGAGGCCATTCCACTGTTTGAAGACTACTGTGTAGTTGTTGTAGAAAACCCACCAAATGTTATGTATAACAAACATGTTTGTTTATAGGTGTATATGCTGTGAAGCTTACCGATGTACAAGATTAAAACTTGAACCTGATTTTGTGAAAACCACAATAAATAAATAAATATTTAACTAAATTGCCCTGTTTTCCTACTTATATAGACAGACTATCTTTATTTTTATGTATTTAATGAAACATAGTTGAATTTTCATCCCTGTTATTTCACACACCATTTCCCCTTCCCTTAATTATGGCACACAATTTTTAGGCTAATAAAAATGCCATGCACTTATATAGTGATATTTACAATCTGTTTTTCATTGTATATGTTAAATCTATCATTGATTTTTTTTTTACCACTGTAATGTTTTTGGCTTGTTAAACATATATTGTGATTTTTCTTTAAAACCATGATCTGAGGGTAATTAGTCACATTACCCCTAGCCAATTCTTTAAGTGCAGCACAGAAACAGGACCAGAGACACAAGTGGAGACAGACAAGACAGAGGGTAGGAGACACTTCTTTACAATGATTGTTGCAGGTATGGAAAAGCACTCCCATATGGAAAAATAATATATTGCAGTATATGTCAAAGCAATAGAAATATATTTAAAATACATGGTAATATAGTGTAATCTCTTTTCATAATATATGCTGTATAGTGCAATATAATTTTTTAATATATCCATATAAATTTCAGAATACATAAAAAATATATTGCAGTACATTTCTACAAGAATACAAGATACATTTTATAGATGGCAGAATACTAAAATATATTTTGGATTTCATCAAAATAGATTGCAATACATCCTAAAAAAAAGTGTATTTTGCATGCCTTGGCGTGCCCAAGCTGTTTCCGTAACATACACATTTTCTTTAGTGCATTTTAACAATTCTTAAAATGTTATCCCGGGTCTAAATTTAATTGCTTACCACAAATTGTATTTTACTAATATAGGAAAGCAAAGGAACACTTGTATATTGCAGTTTTGATTTATTATTAATTTGTATTTATCCTTTTCTGAAGCAGTTTAACACTTTATATTATCACACATATTATTTTCTTAACAGAAAACAACTTTATAAATGACATTACCTTACAGTACAAGGAATCAGGGACCTAATTAGCATATGACCAGGGCATGCTGGGACAGAGCGATTGGACTTTCTATTGGCTCTGAAGGACAGATGGACTATTCTGTTCCCCTTTTTGGATGTTAACCCTTGTGTTATTGTATCCCCTTGCATGTACCACCGTCCTGTCCTGTCTGGGGTAAGTGTGATGTGTTACCGTATAGTGTGTGTAAGTCGTTTCATGTGTCCTTTCAGTCTCTCAAGACTGTGTGTTGAATTTCCTGGCCTATGTTATACTCTGTAGTTGTATGGCTTGGGTGAATAAAACTTGGTTGATTTAACGGTTGAGTTTGTCAGCAATTCTGGCTAGAATAAATGTGAAGCAGTAATGTTATAATACAAATCAAACTGTTGTAAAAATATGTGGAACCATGCTTTGAAATATGTTCCTTTTTGTTTTATGGACATATTTGCCATATATTCCCAAAATATGGAAGCATATGTTCCCTTATATTTCATACTATATGTTGGTATATATTTCGATGTTAAATATATCTAAAATACATACAATGATATATTTTTGCAGCCATTTTTAAATATTTCACTATATGTTTTAACAATATAGATTTTGAAGTACATTTATTGTATATTTATATTCTGTATGCCTTCACCTTGTTTGTAAATGTCCTTATGTTCATGGGTTAAGGTAATCTCTTTTTACTTTTCAAACTACTCAAATCTTTGAAACTCATTTTAAGAACAAACAGATGATTAAAGCAACAAGGATGGTTCGTTCTTATTATTCTAGAACACCGAACATTCAAATATTTGTTCGTGGTAGATGACTACTGTATTCCTTCAAATTTAAGACACCCTCGGATTTAAGATGCAGCCCAAATTTTCCACCCTCAATTTGAAAAAAAATAAAAATAAAACATCAAACAAAGGATGTATTTACATAGACACTAGCTCAATTCTGCATATACTGTAAGAACATGATGTATGGAGGGAGATTGTGGCCATCTGTTGTCACACAGAGCATTACAGTTATGTGCGGCTTCTCATTTCCAGTCGCACATGTTTTTCTCACTTTTTTTGTTAACTATGGTATTGCTTGGCATGTGGAAAAATATGGGGGTCTATTCTAATCAGCATTTTTGATTTGTCCAAGCTGGTACTGTTTGTTAGAACGGGGGCTAATAACAAAATGCTGAAATTGTAAAAGCTTCTCTTTGAATTCATCACTAAGTTAATGATGTTTCTTTGAAAATGGCTGCCTGCAGGTTATGGATAATTGGGCAGCCAGTCATGTTCCTATTTGTGTACCCAGACAGTCATGTCTCCTGGTGGTGATTTTAATGTACACATCACTGTACTAAAATTTAAAATGCAGGCCATTTTTAAGAAGAAACAATTGGTTTAAAAAGTCTGTCTTAAATTCAAAAGAATACTGTATATGAAGACCTTTAATTGTAATCCAATTAGTTGGATTATGTATGTATCAGTTCACAATATCTATTCAAATCAAAAATATCAATGTAGTTTATGCTCTATTGAATGAGTAGTCTTTTAGTCAATACAGTTGACTCAATGCAATCTAAATCCGATACAGGGTAAGGTAAGTTTATTAGGTAAGGGTGATTTCCTCTGGCTGATCACAGCTTATTCAACCTGCATTTGTTGTTGGGTATGTTGACTGACGCTTTCAAATATCTTATTTCCTGCAGTCGCTATACTGAACACAGTGAAAGAATCTGGATTGGATGTGATGTAATGTAAAAGGTCCCTGTGTTTAATAGAACTAACGAGAAAGCAAAATAAGCAAAGTATATTTTGGCTGAGGATCGGGTCAAGAAATTTCCCAAAGAAACTTTATTTTCTCTGTCACAGAGACAGCAACTGCTAGGTGATGTTGCATGTTTGCCTTTAACAAATGACTGCACTCTGTTTCAGTAAGGAAGCAAGTATCGCTTTTTCAAGTAAAAAAAAAATCAGTGTTGTGTGAAAAAAAAGACTTGCAAGTCCACTCATTTCATTTAACAACAGCTCATTTTATTTGAAATCGAGCAATTTTTCAGTGGCAGTTTTCATAGTCCAAAACAGAAATTGCAATACTGAAGTAAGCATATCTTGACCTGTTCAAAAACAGTTACTTAAATGAACACTCAATTGAGCTATCCATTTGGTTAATCACATGTTTAAACTGTTCTTCAGCTTATAAGAAGTTGGAGATTTCAAGATATATTCAATTTCATATATAACTTGAAATCTCCATCCCTTTCAAATAATTTAACAGCTTTGATTAGGCCAACTGTTTAATTGAGTGTTCAATAAAGAAAAGACACAGCAGACACAGGTGAGTCCCCAGGACCAGGATTGTGAACCACTGGTCTAAGACATATTAGGCTGTTTCAGAGAACTTTTGAATCCTCAGCTACCCACTGACTTGCCCAGTGGTGGTGACTACTTATGTTGTCGGAAGTGAACCCACCTACTGTACCAGTTAAGCAGGAAAGCCTTGTCATCATAACATGGGTGAAGTAAGAGTGCAGTGGCGGTCTTACCTGACAATTTCTCATCTTACTGTCAGTTAAAAGTTTTTTGTTTTTAATTCTAATATGGTTTAAATGTGTACCACCACAGAGGAGACCTGGTAACACTAAATATATTCTGTTAGCCATCTGTTTTCAAGAACACCCTGGGGAAATTAAACTCGTGCTGTTCAGATTTAAGCCATTATTCAATATTCCTCACTGGTTGAAGCTGATCTAGTTGTAGCTCTCACTAAAAAAAGGCATGAGGAATCACAGTTTAAATGTCAGAGCTTCTGCAATGCATACAGACAAAGACCCATATACTAGTTTGCATACCCTGACTTTAGAAAGCTTTTCAAACCTCTAAATAAACATAAAACATAAACAACAGTCAGGGAATACTACTGTGCTACAGCTGATGATGTAACAAGATGAAAGCTGGTTGAGAAATTGGTCAAGACCTGCTGTCTTAGCCACTGCACAAAAAACACTCATTAGCACAACATTATCTTCACCTTTTAACCTCATCTTACTTACCCAGCATTACAGATACTCATGGATCAGATCTAACATAACTATGGTGTGTTTTACCCAGTGCTCCAGATAAGGTTTTGGGTCTGGGAGTAACTTACCCTCTAATTTTAACACAGAGAGTAAAATGTATTTTCAGGGAGTAAAATGTAACATTACCTTGAAGTCATGTGCAATCTCGATATTAAATACGACACAATCTTTAATGGTAATGAGGTAGTGTTACAAAGACGGCCGGAGTGGATGACATCAGACCAGAAACAGGAAAATAAACAAAGAGAGAGGTGGAGTTTGGTGGAGCTGAGCGAATGGTCTCGCTCAGCATTTAATGAATGAACAGACAGACAGAAAATAAACAGTTGCAACAAACAAAAAACAGGACATGGAACATCCGCCAAAATAAACAGACAAACAAAACGAACTAAACAAAACATGGCGAGCAGATATTTTACTACGACTACTATTATTATTATTATTATTCGTCGTATTACCTCTGTCTCCAATCCCGTTCTCCACTCACCGAACACACAACCCCAAGTATTTGAAAACATGCTGCTCTTATGCAGCTGTACTAAGACTCGACTGCTAATCAATCATTCAATTGGAGTCGCGGTACAACTGCACATGAATTAATAAAGTGCAATTCCCCATGCTCACATATTATTACTTTTTACTTCCACGTGAAGTGCTGTGCAATCCTTGTGCCTAAATACAAATATACATTTTAAACACTTGTGTTACACAGACCTGTTTATATCCCGTGTACCAATGACTGTACACCAAAATTAACACACAACATACAATACACACAGAGATGGGCACTTTGCCACAGGTAGCCATTAAAAAATAGCCTTCCATTTTAACTGCAATGATACATTGACCTACTGTACAAACACGCATGTGTTCTACAAGCTTCTATATTGGCTCAGCGCATTTTTTTCGAGGTATCACACTGACTCAGCAAATTAATTATGTCTCTTATAGTTTAACATTCAATTCTTAAACTTAACACTTCAATGTAAAGACAACAGGGCTAGCCAGAGATTGGATAATGTTTGTTGAGTAGATTTTTCTTGTGTACAGTTTCCTTGTAACTGAGGACATTGTATTCTGGGAGATGTAGTTGTCAGTGGGATATTTAGGGGAGGTAGGAGGGGAGGCAGACAAGCTGTGCAGCAAAATTGCTATGCATATTTTTATGCATTCAGTTTAAATTTGGAATGTGTAAAAATGCCAGTTCTGCAGCTTATCTGGACCACTGGTGTTACCGATATACAATCTTCCTTGTTTTGGTTTAATTGATTTAGGTATCCTTGCATGCACTTTCATGACAGGTACTAGGAGACAGTCACAGGCAAGAAAAGGAAGACAGTCTACCAGTTTGTATTGCTTTGTCTATGTAGCGATAATTTGCATTAATATATATATATAGATATATTTATATATATATATATATCTATAGATCTATATATATATATAATTATTCTTTCCATTGTATACCAATATATGTGTAGGCCTGCTGTGGCATCCTCAGTATCACAGTGCACATTAAGCACTGTTTTGAGTAAAAATAATTAAGAATATTATTTTTAGCTGATGGAAAAGCCCTAAGTTATGTAAACAAGTGGGGGGCAGGACAAGTGGCACTTGGAGCCACCTTCCCCCTAGACAAGGCACGCTGCAGGGTGGAGGCAGGGGAGGTAGGATTACCAAACAAAGAAATGACAGGGGTTTCTGGGTAGAGAGACCTATTTAATTGGTCAAACTGGTAACATATGTGATTGATGGGTGGAGTCTCCTTTCAGAAAGACAACAAGTTTCAACTTTGTTAATTACATGCCGTTAATGTATTAATTTATTAATCTTCCTGACATACTTAACTGTAAAAAAAAGTAAATAAGAAGATGTTAATTCATTAAAATTACTTTTAACCAGGATGAACCCTTGAGATGAAATCATATCATTCACAGGAGGCTCCGGGGAGCAAAAACCACATCATGAACTTAAAAACGAAATAAAATGGTAAAAAGGAAATCAAATGACATTAGCCAGGGAAATGTACACAATACATTATGTTATATTGTATGTCAGGGATGGTCCAGGGAATGAGAGGCAACGAGCCAGAATGAGACTAAGGAGGTAGTACAGATACAAGGCAATAGTTCAGGTCTATAACTTCTTGTTCAAATGAGTCTGGTGGTTTAAGATCTGAGTTAGCAAGGTACCATGGGTTGACTCACCCTGTTGATCCTCGTGTCGGGGCAAGGAACACTTATATTGTGGAAGGGTAGATTTACTGTACATGTAGCACAGAGCACTGTTCATGAACAGAAACTCAGTGAAGTCAAACAATTGAAAATGGGTACTATCCTTTTAAAATGTCTTCAGTTTGGCTTGCCAGTTAATACTCTGTTTGTGTTGAGCTCAAAAGAACACAACGAAAACAAAAATAAGCAGGTACTTCAGCCCACACTGGACGCACAAAAATAACCAGAGCATAAAGCAAAAAAAACAACAATAGATACTTCAGTGGTAAACATAAGGCTGAACAAGAAGTGTTCTGAGAGAACACTGTAATCTTTTGAATTTAAGAGACACTTTTTAAACCAATTGTTTCTTCTCGAGGTTATCTCTTTGTAAATGCAGCTTTATTTCATGTTTTATTTTTCCTCAAATTGAAGGTGGGAAATGTGTGGGAAATTTGAAGGAATACGGCACTGGCACTACCCCAGTACTCTGAGCCCCAAAGTTCCTCTGTAGCTCTTTCTTTTGCCTCTCTTAAATTACAGCTTTTTACTGTATACTATCCTTTAGAAAGGATTACCAGAGTGAATTTGCACTGTTATGTTGCAGTTTTCCCATGATTATACTATGCATTTACAATAATTTACCAGGCTTTTTATGCTTTACCATAACTATCTGGGCTTTATAATACTTACATTTGCTTTTGCTACACTTTATTACACTTTGCTGTGGTACACCTTTATAAGAGATTATCTCCTAATTTACCCTTTAGGAAACAATTACACATGTGCCAAATGAACAATTTAATAAGCAACATGGCCAAAGGATTTTATCATGGGCTAGTTTTAAACATTAAAACATTCCTTTTTAACATGTATGTGCAGTACCTGTAAATGACACCCTGAGGGACAGAGTACTGTACCTCATCACAGATACAATTACAACTTTACAGTATTAAATGAACAAATTCATTACACAGACATGCTGGGTTTCCATAAAGAACCCAGTAGGAATCTATAAGTTATGATATAAAATAGTATATTTTTACAAAATTAGTAAATAAATGATGTGTAATGTGGAATAAAAACTCAGTACCGCTCGTAATATAGAGTATAGATCTTTCAAGAGTGTTTACAATTTGCGGTGGACCTAATTGGTAATCTGAGTGCTCACTTCAACTCAATGAGAGGCTTTTTTCTTCTTTTTTCAGCGCTGGCGAGATGGCATAGCAACTTGAATCATAGGAGTGTTCAACATTTTCTAAAGTTGAAAAGCATTTGAAAACTGTGGTTTAGTTTAAAAGAATATTATGATCAAAAGCATACAACACATTGAAGCATGATCAAAGTATTATAATTCCTTGTCTTTTCCTTGAGCAAATATGTCTGTTAGGTCACATGTAAAAATTAAATTCTTATTATGATAATTTTGCTATCATTATTGTTTATAAGCTTTCACAGGCTTTATCAAATTGTATTTGTAAATAGCTGTCACAGGTGTGTCACAAAATAATGTAGAACCCACTAATAGATCACAGTGGGGACATTGTTTACCAACTAATGTTTTTTTACATTTTTTTGCAACAGGGTGAAAAAAAAGCTGGTTAAGAATATAACAAATTTCACAAAGACGAGGAGGCCATTGATTGATCTCTCAAAACTTTATCAAGTGAGATCTTAAAGGATCCCAATGGTTCAGTATCAGCAACACTGCTCGGTAACCTATTCGATATACTCTATTATTTGAACTTCATGCATGGTGCACATCACTATTCCATTTAGATACTGTAAAGTATAAGGGAACGTAAGGGAATAAAGTATATAAGAAATACAGATGGACCAGGTTAATCCCTTATAGTAAGGTCTTCATATAGTCATCTACCATGAACACATAATGGAATGTTGGAACTTTCAGCACAGGAGACATTTTTCAGTAATTTGAAAATTAAAAAGAGGTCCACTTAACCCACGAATGTAAGGATATTTACAAACAAGGGGAAGCCATTCAGCCCATCAGTGCTCATCTTGTTTCCTACATTGATCACAAAACGTTGTCAAGCTGGGTCTTAAATGATCCAATGATTCAGTATCAGCGACGCTGCTACGTAACTCACTGTGTAAAGAAGTGTCTCAGCAATTAGCTCTATAATGTATTCTAAATGAACCAGATGGAACACAGCCTCTCAGCACATTTACTGAGCTCATCATACTGGTTCACCCCAGGGTATAGTCCACAGTCTTTACAGACTAGGGAGCCACACATCTGTAGAGGCCCATGTGAAAAACAGCAGTTTTGGGGTAGTTAAAGAAGGGCAGTTATTTAAATTGCTGTTTAATTAGATTTCAATTACATAAGAATTGGTGTTATTTACTTCATGCTAATGTTGGACTCAACGTTTAGTGGTGGTGGTGGGGACCAACCAAGATGCAGCTCCTCTGTAACATATAAGCCTTCATCACTTTTCCTCTGCCAGGTAACATGTATTTTCTATTGGCCCACTATTTATGGCTGAAGTGTAATGCTGGCTTCAGGGATCAGCCTATTTGCTGCCTCCTTGGCACATCAGCACACACAATGTTGATAAAGCTGGCTCCAGTGATCAGCCAAAGTGCGACCTCCCCAATGTTTCAGCATGGCCACCATTTGAAATGGACTGGGTGGGGCACTACACAGGGGTCATCAGATGGGCACCTCTCATCTTCGATATTTCGTCTGGCCTACAACACCTCAGGAATGCTTGACACCACAGGCCTCCCAACACCACTCCGCTCCATCCTCCACCCAACCCAGCCCTGTTTATTTACCTTAGCCGTCCATTCCTTTTCATTAATGTTAACTTTCCCCATTGCTTACCTTAGCCATTAATTCCTTTTCATTAAAGTTAACTTCCTCCATCACCTCTTTGAGGTTCCCAATCAGCCTCTTTCCTCCTCAGCCAGAGCCAGTTGCTACTTCTCTCTGCCCCTTCGGATAGCTTTCACTATATGCCGCAGCTCCTGTCCACTGAATCTAGTATCTCTTTGTGTGCGACAAATCTCCAACAACCCACTACTGGATAAACTCAGACTCTCCACTCCTGTTGTTACACATCAGCAGCTACCACAGCATACCAGAACTTCTTACTCTCTTAGGCCTAATCTACGAAATCCTCCCATGGCACTGTTATCTCTACCAGGAGAAAAAAGCATGCTGAGACTGACCACAGACAATTTCAGGTTGAAGGGTAGGTGTAGCAATCTTAGGGGGCAAAATAAGGTGCTGGCCAACATTTCCATGCATTCTCCAACCTCTAGCAACCTTCAATTGTCCCAGGTGAATCTTAGCTCTAATCACCTTTGGTTGCTGTCTTGAGCACACACACAAACACATACACACAAAAGAGTGCTTTTATGCAGCTGTACCAAGACTCGATTGCTAATCAGTCATTCAATTGGAGTCTCAGTACAACTGCACGTGAATTAATAAAAGTGCAATTCCCTGTGCTCACATATTATTACATTTTACCTGCACGTGAAGTGCTGTGCAATCCTCGTGCCTAAATACAAATATACATTTTAAACATTCGTTGTACACAGACCCATTTATATTCCGGGTACCAATGACTATACACCAACATTAACACACTACACGTAACATACAACACAAATAAATAGCCCCGGGGCGGGCACTTTACCACAATTACTCAGACACCTACCTAGCCTGTTTAAAAGTACAGACTAGGGGCTTTCCAATGATGTACTCAGTGTGTGTATGTGGTACTCTTAGCAGGAAATACGATCGCCTGAGTTTAAGCCCCTCATCATGTGACAGAGTTCACAGCCTAGGTTTCGTTTTGAGTCCATTGCTCTTATCAGTCATTGTTAATGGCAAACAAATTCTAAAAAAAAACAAAAAACAGTTGCATGCCTAAAAAAAAAAAAAAACGCTAGACTAAGTCAGGGCGACCACGGCAGGTACTGCGGTTTGGATACCGAGCATGCGTACATAATGCATGGCTCAGGTCTCACCATGTCATAAATGCGTATTGATGTGGTAAAGTCGAAGCAGGGTAATAATGCAAAAGAGCTGTAAATGCTGTGCATCGTAAATTGAAGCATCGTAAGTCGAGGATCACTTTTTAATCAGACTTTTTAAAAGCTGCGTAAAACTTTCATTAAACCTGATCATTTACATTTGCCAAAGAAATAATGGATAGAAGGTAACATTGCTTCTTCTTTCTTTCTGCGTCGCGTTTTATTTTTAGTATTTGCTATGTATCTTACTCCTTGCTGTCATACATTTAACTCATACAATCACCCGTTCCCACTCACCATAATACATTTTAAGTTGAGACAGTACATTCACCTGTGCTATACAAACACAACACATTTATTTACATGCAGGGCTTTGCCTTGCTCTCTCTCATTATGTGCAGGGCTGTTCTTCTGCCCTGCCACAGCATCATATGATCCCAAAACCAATTAAATTGCCTCATTACACACCTAGTTACACAAGAGTGGATGTCAGCGAGCTAGCAGCCTCTGGAGGACAAAGGCCAAGGCCAGATCTGCAAGGTCACTTGAGCTCACCAGGTGCCTGGCCAGTAGAGTTACTGACAGTTTTTCGTATCCAACCTGCAGGAGTGCCAGAGGCAATGCGATACTCCCTCTGGAATACAGTTCAATGTTCTTATTTATACTGTACATTCAGTTTTACACAATGTGTAAAATATTTAAAACACAGGTGCAAAAATGTATCCGTATTTTTAGGAACTACAGTGTTTGTAATCTAAATTACTCCTTGAGAATAACACACACCCAAGGTTCTTTTTGTACTCCACATTACAGGATGGGTTGGGGAAGTAGCTGTAGTTTTCTTATTTCTTATCTGAAGTTTATTGTGCTGCAACCCTGTATTGCTTGCCAAGTACTGTACACGTATGTTATTACTCAACTACTGTACTGTGCATTCCTCCTCCTCACATAAACCCTCCCTCATTAGCTCAATTAACTAATGTAATTTATTTATGGAAAAGTGTCCTGTAAATATTTACTTTCTGCCTTGTTAAAGATTGAGTCTAAATGGTCCTCTTCAGTCTAAGGGTTGTAAAGACACTGGGGAACTGAATCTCAGTGAACCAGTCCTGCTATTAATCATAGATGTTGTAGATGTTAATACTGTACATTTACCAATAAACAAATGCATTATAGGAATAAATATGTTTTTTTTTAATTTTCTCCTCTATTCAAATGTGACCTTGATATGCTACAGCTGTTGTTTCAGCCATATTTTCAAAACATTGTTGTGTGTGTGTCAAAACATCTCACACATCAGTTTGGGACCCTTGTTAGCAATGTATTTCTCAGGTGAACAGGTGAATGCTAAGAATGGACAAAGAGGATATTTAAAGTGATTGGAGCTAACAAAACAATTCCATAAATATTACCTGTTTAGCATGTGCATTGACTCCATAGATCTCAAATGTGCAGTTTTGAAAAAATCCAAAAAAACGATATTATAGTGTATATTTATTTTCATTGTATCTGGTATTACATAGATTTAAAAAAGGTTTTGTTACAAAGTACTCAAGTGAGTGCAGGTGTAACACTGCAGCAATGTGGAAGGAACAGACAGACAATGACTTACAGGTGCAAGGGTGTTTATTGATGGTCTCAATGTCCAGAGCGTTATGGCATACAACTGTAAATGATTAATGTTATAAAGTGATACAGCAGGGCATATCACTTTGTTTGTAATTCCCTAGGTTTGACCCGCAACCAAAAGTCTTGTCCTTTCACTGACACTTAACATAACACAACACAGGTCCTACAGTGAATGAATTAGTGCTTGTGGTGAAAAGACAGTTCTCTGTGAAAAGGGAAGTGCTGGTGTCTGGGTTTGATGCTGGCCTGCAGCTATAGCTCCAGATCATGTTAGAAGTCTTTTAGAAAAACAAACAAACAGTTTACTAAGACAAACAAACAAAACACAACACTCATGTAATCACTGGTTCTCCTTACCAAAGGAACAAATTGCTTTCACTATGACCCCTATTTATACCCTCCCTCATGACCCCTTGGTTAACGAGCGCATACGCTCCTCCAATCCACGGTAAAACAATTGCCATGCTCTCAACAATTACCATTCCACCATTGATCTGACAATGAATTATTCAAAACAAATGATACAATTCTTAGACACGGCAATAACCATCAAAAATGACAATATCACTTCACCCATCTATAGAAAACCCACTGATAGTCAAAAATACCTACACGTCTCTAGTTTTCACCCCCATTACTGTCAAGCTATTCATTACCACTGGAACTGCCCTGAAACTATTGACAAAAACAAACATCTTTGCAAACTTTTGCAGATATTCTCCAAAACAAATTGACAGAGAAATCAAATGTGCCACCAGGATACCAATAGAAAATTGTTGGAATACAAAGTAAAACCTGGAAACACCTGTCCTGTCCTATAGACAACCACCTAACCTCCCAGCTTATCATTCAGAGCAAATTACCAACTAACCTAAACAATGCATACAATGGAACTAAATCCTGCAATACCAACAGATGCAAAACCTCACAGCACATGGGGAACGGGAGATAAAAGGATAATTTACCTGCAGATCCAAAAACGTAAGCTAAATGATTAAATGTAGCAAATGTTCCAATGGGACCTACATAGGAGAAACCAAACAACATCTTCGGACAAGGATGAATCTACACAGACATACCACCAGCAATAAAGTTCAGCATGGCTAACCATTTTAACTCCTAACATGTTCACACTGACATTGAGACTAAGAAACTGTCATTCAAATACCGGCTGCCTCAATCTAAAGGATGGTGGATACTTCAAACTCCATGTCACAAAGACGGCTGGAGTGGGTGGCGTCAGACCAGAAACAGGAAAATAAACAAAGAGGTGGAGTTTGGTTGAGCTGAGAGAATGCTTTTGCTCAGGATTTAATAAATAAACAGAACAGAAAATAAACGGTGGCAACAAACAGAAACACAGACACAGCACGTTCGCCAAAATAAACAGACAAACAAAACGGACTAAACAAAACATGGTGAGCAGATATTTTACAATGATTCTTATTATTCTCTTTACCTCTGTCTCCTATCCCGTTCTCCACTCACTGAACACCCAACCCCGAGTGGGTGAAAACATGTTGCTTTTATGCAGCTGTACCAAGACTCGATTGCTAATCAATCATTTAATTGGAGTCTCGGTACAACTGCACGTGAATTAATAAAGTGCAATTCCCCGTGCTCATATATTACTTTTTACTTGCAGGTGAAGTGCTGTGCAATCCTTGTGCCTAAATATAAATATACATTTTTAAACACAAGTGAAACAGACCCGTTTATATCCCGTGTACCAATTCCTATACACCAACATTAAACACACAATACGCAACATATAAACAGATAATATACACAGGGGCGGGCACTTCGTCACACTCCAACATCATTTCTAGTCAGAGTCGAGAGTCTCTGACCCTGTGCGACAAGTCAAAATTACGTGATCCACACTCTTGTGACGTGTGCCTTTTTTGGATAGTCATGCAGCTTTTTTTTCATACATCTGCAAACTTAAATTGCATGGGGTTGGATGAAAAATGCCAACATTTGCTGCATGGTCGTGACCATCATGGAGCAAAACTTTGAGAAACTTTTAATAGAAGCGTAAACATCCACGTGATAACCGCTCACTTAAAGAATATAGAGACATCCAAATAATAGAAACAGTGTTGGTTTGTATTAATAAGAAAAAAATAGAAAAGGACAGAAGAGAAAAGCCTGTGGCCACACTGTGCTGGGAATTGCTAGTTGCTATGTTCAGTGTGACTGCACGTCTTTCTGCAGGTGTCACTGGCATTGCATGTTTAACAGATTGTCAAACCTTTCATCTGTCATGCTAAAATACCTAAAATATATCTCACTATCACATACCCGCATTTCGCTAATTAATGTATAAAATTCTTCCTTTCAGATTCTGTGTTGGTTGAGAGGACAGATGTACCAAAAATGTCTCTTTTGATTTTTTTAAACCTCTTGTATAAGATGTACAAAGTCAGCACATCTCCTAAAATGTAAATGTTTCTAGTTACGTGAATGCAGTCTGTATTTAAAGTATGAAGTCAAAAGAGTTGCGGCATGATGCCTTCTCTGTACAGGAAGTAGTGAAGCTGCACCTGCCATATCGCAATTCCATTTCCACAGATCCATAGGATTTCTGCCATTTCTTTCCTTGTATGATAACTCCCAGAAACCACTGCAATTCCTTCACAATCCACTTTATATATGTTGAACACTGTCCCTGTGGAGCCACATCAAGGTCACAGATGTCTGATTTACAACCAGAGAGTTAATTACAAAGAGTTCACACACTGCACACATCCCTTAATTTGTTACTGAAGGCAATCACTTGCAAGATGCAAGACAGCAATAGAGAGAGAGTCAATGACTGGGAAGGAAAGTGTTTTTCTGTTGGCTGGAGCTCAGGT
This sequence comes from Polyodon spathula, assembly GCF_017654505.1. Taxonomy (NCBI): domain Eukaryota; kingdom Metazoa; phylum Chordata; class Actinopteri; order Acipenseriformes; family Polyodontidae; genus Polyodon; species Polyodon spathula. Next base: position 32,504,987 of record NC_054536.1, read on the forward strand.
TCCCACATGGACTGAGAGGCCTACACTGCTTTCTGTCTTGCTCTTGGTAATGTGTTTCAGACAGTCTGCTGCCCTGTCAGTTGGTGGCTTGACTAGCAGGTCATGTTGAACAATCAAATCAAGTAGCCTGCTTGGCGCGATTAATAGGTCATTGCACCTCAGCATAGGGCACTGCAGGGCTTGGCTCTATTCCTTAGTTTCCCACCAGGAACTGTGTGTCTGTGAATGTGTATGTGCCTGTGTGAGAAGTAACTGCGTGTTTTATGGCCTTTACAATAGGATGAAGGATCTATATGGTAATCTACGGACTACAATTGCAAAGAACATTTAATAAAAGGGATCTGAGTGGGAACTTTTCCATTCATGGTAAATGTTTTCCAAGTAAAAGATTAATCTGTGTTGCTGTCAAAAAAAAGCACATTAACAAAGCTTGAGCTCATGTGTTATTTAAAAAATGTCTTTAAATAAAAATCAAGCTTGATATTTCTAAAACTGTTCTGGACTTTTTATGGTTTATTAACAACAGTGCAGAACAGTTTAATAAATATCAAACTTTATTTTATTCATTAAAAAACAGCCCTATTATGTCCTTAGATATTTCTAACAATATCTGTACGATGTATTGGACCTTGTTGTACTGATTCCTATTTTCCCAGATCACTTGAAATCAGTTTCAGTATTCTTTCGGCATTATTAACTGCTTTGGGCAACTCCAACCTACCCCAAAGCTTAGAGGTATATTTACATTTTTGACTGCATCTTCGTTCTTTCCAGACAGGTAGTAAGTGCATCACGATAAAAAAAAACGCACCTGTTATTCTCGCTCAAGAGTTCCCCAGAACTAACTTTTACAGACAATAACTGCTGAGGTTGCTAGGATATGGTCTGCATGGAGTCACATGCAGCAGTGTCACCTGGGATGAATGAACTCAATGGCCTGGCAAAGTTTTAGACATGTTTTATTTTTGTATTTTAGAGACCATTAAAACATAATTTATATATTCCCATGAAATGCTGGCAGTAAATTTGACCACTCTGGTTGTGAATTGAGGTTATAATCTTGTGCCCTGTTCCTGACCAGCCTAGTCATTCTAAACTGCCATTCAACTATTTTGTGCAGGCTGTTTGTTCATTCATTCATATTTATGTTATGTTAGTACTGTAATAACAGAAAAAAATTACAAACACACATTTAAATTTTAGAATATCAACTCTGAAAAACTTCCCTAAAAGTATCTTTCTGTACATTTTGTTTATAAATGTGTATTGTTATTATTATTATTATTATTATTATTATTATTATTATTATTATTATTATTATTGTATCATTATATTAACTTAGCGTGTTGACTAGTCTATGTGAAGACTAGATGGTATATTTTATATATTTTTTTCCTCTTATTCTCGTGACCAGGATGACAGCTCTTAATAAATAATTTGCACATGTTTATAACAATCATGATTCTAAGAACTTAAATAATTGCTAGTCATTTAGAGGGAGTATTTGAATCACAGATTACTTCTATTCTGGTACCAAGTAAATCTTAATTCTTGCAGTCTTTTAAAAACAAATTGGTGTTATTTTAATTTGCACTTTGATGGCTGAAATTTTAATTTTGCGATGTAAATCGAAAATTCACAGGCAACTCAACAAGAACACAGCACGACAACTTTTTTAAGGTAAGGTAAAATTGCTGAGAATTTAAAAAAATGTACGACTCTATGAAAGTTAAACGATGATTGTGGATCTTTCTAACTAGAGCACATATTTTCAAATTCACCAATCACTGTCAACTGGGACAGGACTTGTATATCTCAAGTTGAGTTGATTAGTGGGAGAGTATTGTATGTAACTGTGTGTAATGTAGCCTCTTTCTGTGTTGGTAAGCATAACATCCTATTTATTTTTTTGTCATCTGTACCAGAACATCAGGCTATTTTGTATTGAACTCGATATGCAAGTTGAAGTGGTTTCTAAGAAAGGATCCTATTAAAATTATCACCCCTATTCAGGCATTGTCTACATTAAGCGGTATAAACATTTTTCTAATGACATTTCCCTGAGAAACTACAGCAGCTCCCACTCACATTTCTGAAACTTCTTGTGTCAGAGCATATCCTGTGAGTCATTCTCTTTTTCTTTTGCTCTGTCGCCTTTGTAGATTGAGATTTTTTTTTTTTTTTCCAAACGGGGTCAAGAAAAATGCCCCCTTTTAAAGAAATGCAGTTTTCTTGAGTAAATGTATATAAAGAGGAAAGGCAATGTTCAGAAACAAGTATCCCCTGAGCTGAAATGTGTTACATTCAATACATTTCCATAAATTGGAATAAATGAGCTTTGTCTTTCAGTAGTGGAGTGTATTGTGGATGTTCCAGGGAAGATGTCAGTGTTTTTTTGCCGCCTTATGTACAATATATGTACAGGAACTAACTCACATTTTTCTAAACTGGTGCCTACTGGCTCATCTTCTGGTTTGGGGACCAACAGGTAGCACTGCATTGGTCTTTGTGTTCCTGCTGATTTGGGAGGAAAATTGGCTGGGTATAATTCACCTGATTGTATTTCAACAAATCTTCTGGGTCAGATGCCCAGGCAGTCCTGGCATAGACTTTCCAAACTGTGCCCTTGCCTCCAGGGTTTATTATCTTGGTAATACAATTTGCAGTGTGAAATTATCCGGCTTGACAGCACAAATAGAGGTTGCTCCGTGTTCTCCAGTCAACCTGATCGGAAAGTGGGTTACAGCGATAAGGAGACATTTGAAAATGGGATACAAAACAATGAAAACAGCAAATACATTAGTCTGACTGCAGTGGGACCAGAGTAAGGGCGGATATGTAAAAAGTCGGATAAATACATTAATACGTGTTTTAAATCCCATTATACACAGCTGTAACAATTATTATATTCATTGTTTTGAGATTCCATTTTTATTAGGGAGCTCCCCTAAAGACACAGGGTATTAGTTCTGTATACACTTACATTAGTGTTGGGTAATTTATGTAAACTGCAAGTAGTGTACATTTGCTCAAACAATATTAAAAAAAAAAAAAATCAGAAAGTAGAAAAATAAAGTTACAATAGAAATTAAATGAGCACAACCCGGACAACACTTTACAACTGTACATTAACAAATTGTATTTCACCACTTGCATGTTACCACTCACTCTGGACTTGTGATCGTGTGTGTGTGTGTATACACTGTGTTACTGTAACCCGTTGTTTAAAACAGTGCAATACACATTGCTGTGTATTGCCTGGGATTATAATTTGCGGTCGCCAGACCAGGATTACTAAATAAATATCTGTTTGGACCGTTAACTTTGTTGTTTGTCTTCTGAAGTAGAAGACTTGAGGCCGAGGAGAGGAGGAGAGAGGAGAGGTACACAGCTGTAATTGAGAGGGTCGGAATTGAGGTGATGCCCAGTGCATCAATGGGACCCGTGATGATGGTCCCAAAGACTCGGGCACAAAGGATGACGGTGGAGGATGACCCAGCGGCATACCTGGTCATGTCTGAATGGTTGGCTACCACAGTGTGATGGCCAAGGGAGTTCTGAGTTAGCCAATTAAGGCCTTGCCTGATCAGGGAGGCCCAACCAGCCTACCAGGCCATGATGGAGGCCAAAGCTGCCCAATATGACCTGGTGAAGCAAGCCATTACCTGAACATCACAGGGAAAACACACAGGGTATGATTCAGGGAGTACCAGACATTGCCGGATACATGCCCCAGGGTAGTCGCACAGCGATTGTATGACCACATGTTGCACTGACTAAGTCCCACCCAGAAGTCGGGGATACAGATGGCATCACTGTGCAGTTCTGCCATGTGGTCGGTGCCAAAACCCAGGCCTCGATACAGCACCACAATCCCGACACCCTGGAAGCTACCGTGAAACTCTTCGAGGATTTCAAGGACTCACTGATCTCTGCCAAACTTGCCCACTCACAACTCCCTTACCACGGAGCAGCTGAGCACCAACTCCTCTCCCAGTTCCACCACTACCCGGGACTGGACAAAATCTCCTAGACTGCCAACTCCAATGGGCAACCTTACCTCCCCACCATGGAGGCAAAAGTTGGCCCCCAGCTGGGGTAGATTTGCTGCCCCTGCCCCTTTGCCTTGCTAGCAATGGGACAGATACGTAACCTCAGCTCCCTCTGCCTCTTCTATATGTTTCAGGTGCTAACAGCCAGGACACATCGCCGGGTTATGCCCATCGGCAATGCAGTGTGAAATGGCAACATGTTATTTGGCATCAGAAGCGTGTAAGCGATGGAGAAATGGTTGGGAGGGGCCTTGTATTGTTGATGTGGTTATAGAGAAAGTGAAAACCAATGCATTAGTGGACATAGGGTGTGAGCAGACCTTAATTTGAATGGCTCTCTTGGACAGTGTGTCATGGCAGCCATAAGGTCAGGTAGCTATCTCCTGTATCCTTGGAGACACAGTGACATACCCTGAACCAAAAGTGTATTTACCAGTGGGACCAATCAAACGTCACCTTGTAGTAGTGACTTGTGACTGTGTCTGTGTTTTGTGTGTGTCTTTAATACCGTGTTTATTATTTCGGGACTGAACCCTGTGTTTATTGAACTGTGCAATACATATCATTGTGTATTGCCAGCCCTCAATTTCTTTACTGTTGTCATCACACATTGCATTATAAATAAACCACCATTTCACCAGTAGTTTGTTGTTTGTCATTGTCTTGAGCACTGCATCACTTCTTCACCTGCGCACTGCAAACCACTTTGCCCCAGTCCCATAGGAAAACAATGGCATTTTGTGGCAATGGCAATTTACATAATTTTTTTTTTTTTTTTTTTTTTTTTTTTGGACATTTGTTTTCATTTAAACATTTGCAGCTAGAAATTAATTAATACAATTTACTTGTGCAAAGCGGTTTTGTGCTGGCCTGTAGTGACAGCTCTGGATCGTGTCAGCCTTCTAATAAATTACAAACAGTACAATAGACGATACAAATAAACAAAACACTCACGGTAATTTCACACTCGTCCTTCAGCAGTTCTCTCTTAACCATTGCAAAGGAACAGATCACCTAGCCATGTCCCCTTTAGTACCATCAGTTACGCCCCCTTGGTTAGGTTCTACTCGAATCCACGGTTTCCCCCTGGAGCGATGACTTGGTGTACCGTAGCTCCACCCCCTTTGTAGATGGACAACTTCCACCTAACCCTTGAACCTAAAATGTCTGACCATCCAGTACGGGGCACTCTGCTCCCTTTGCTTAGCGCTCTCACGGGTAAGGAGGGAGATTTATAATTAAGATTCATTCTTTCTCAGTCAGAGGGGCACATATCTTGTTTTACTTGTTCTGTAACATTAACTGTTTATTGGCAACACATTGCTTACATTGTACGTTTATTTTTTGAAAAAGGCAAACACAGCTGTCCCATTAAAAAATTTATATATAGTAACATTTCCGGGTAAACAAAAGGGAGACGACCGCAGTAAGATCTCATTCAGATGTTTATTAATGTCAGGACACCACAACACACCCCTGAGCTGCTCGCAGGTAGCTCCGAAATAAAGATCCTCCCAAGCCCTGTTGGCTCACACACACAAGGGCACATTTAAATACACACTGACCAATCGCTCAGACCCTCAGTCACGCACAAGCAGCTGACTGGCGGAACCGAACACAAATCACAGAGCAGCAAACACAGACCCCATCTACATACAGCTGCACTGTGCACGCGACACTCCAGATTCACTCCAGACACTACTTACAGATTCATGCAGGGTGACACACAAATGGTGGGAATTACAGGACAACACACACACTTAGCACTGTTGTGTGTATGAATGTATATATATACATATATATATATATATATATATATATATATATATATATATATATATATATATATAGTGCCTATATAGAAAGTCTACACCCCCTTGAACTATTTTCACATTTTGTGGCTTTGGCTGTATGTCCTCCTGGAATATGAATCTTCTCCCAAGTCCCAGGTCTCTTGCAAACATCAGCAGGTTTTCCTCCAGGATTTCTCTGTACTTTGCTGCATCTATTTTGCCCTCTATCTTCACAAGCTTTCCAGGCCCTGACACAGAGAAGCATCCCCATAGCATGATGCTGCCACCACCATGCTTCACGGTATGGATGGTGTACTCAGGATGTTGTGTGGTGTTAGGCTTGCGCCAAACATAGCGCTTAGCGTTGAGGCCAAAAGGCTCTATTTTGGTCTCATCAGACCATAGAATCTTTTACTTGGTCTCAGAGTCTCCCAAACTGGCAAACTCTAGTCGAGATTTGATGTGAGTTTTTCAACAATAGCTTTCTTTTTGCCACTCTCCCATAAAGGCCAGTTTTGTGAAGCACCCAAGTTATTGTTGTCACATGCGCAGTGTCTCCCAGCTCAGCCATGGAAGACTGTAACTCCTTTAGAGTTGCCATAGGCCTCTTGGTGGCCTCCCTGAGTAGTGCCTTTCTCGCCCAGGTACTCAGTTTTTGAGTACGGCCTGTTCTAGACAGATTCACAGTTGTGCCATATTCTCTTCATTTCTTAATAATTGACTTTGCTGTGCTCCGGGGGATATTCAATGCCTTGGAAATCTTCTTATATCCTACCCCTTATTGGTGCTTTGGAAGAACCTTATTCCAGATTTGCTTTGAATGTTCCTTCGTCTTCATGATGTAGTTTTTGTTAGGAAATATACTAACCAACTGTGAGACCTACCAGAGTCAGGTGTATTTAACCTGAAATCATGTGAAACACCTTAATTGCACACAGGTGGACTCCATTCAACTAATTATGTGACTTCTAAAGACAATTGGTTGCACCAGAGCTTATTTAGGTGTGTCATAGCAAAGGGGGTAAATATTTATGCAAGCAATTATTTTCTGTTTTATATTTGTAATTAATTTAGAACAATTTGTAGATTTTATTTTTCACTTTGACATTATGGACTTTTTTGTGTTGATCAGTGGCAATAACTCCTAATTAAATCCATTTTGATTCCATGTTGTAACACAATAAAATGTGGAAAAGTCTTATGAAAAGTTTTGGAGCCATATGAAAGACATGACGGATCTAGTCTCCACCCCAATAAGTCTCCACCCCCGTGAGTTAATACTTGGTGGAAGCACATTTGGCGGCAATTACAGCTGTAAGTCTGTTGGAATAGGTCTCTACAACTTTGCACACCTTGATTTGGCAATATTTGACCATTCTTTTTTTACAAAACTGTTCAAGCTCTATCATGTTCCTTGTGGAGCGTTGATGGACAGCAATCTTCAAGTCATGCCACAAATTTTCGATTGGATTTAGGTCAGGGCTCTGACTGGGCCACTCAAGGACATTTACCTTTTTGTTCCTTAGCTATTCCAGTGTGATTTAGGTCATTGTGATGCTGAAAGGTGATCTTCTGTCCCAGTTTCAGCTTTCTTGCAGATGGCAGCAGATTTTCCTAAAGGGCTTATCTGTACTTTGCTCCATTCATTTTCTCTTCTATCCTGACAAGCGCCCCAGTCCCTGACTATGAGAAACATCTCCATACCATGATGTTACCAACACAGTGCTTCACAGTAGGGATGGTGTTCCTTGGGTGATGCGCTGTGTTGGGTTTGCACCAAACATAACCCTTTGCATTTAGGCCAAAAAGTTTCATTTTAGTTTAATCAGACCACAAAACTTTTTGCCACATGGCTACAGAATCTCCTGAGTGTTTTTTTGCATACAAACAGGATTCAAGGTGGGCTTTCTTCTTGCCACCCTACCATATAGGCCAAATTTGTGGAGTGCTACGGATATTATTGTCACATGCACGCTTTGACCAGTCTTGGCCATAAAAGCCTGTAGCTCTTGCAAAGCTGCCATTTGGCTCTTGGTAGCCTCTCTGATCAGTCTCCTTCTTGAATGGTCATCCAGTTTGGAGGGACGGCCTGATCTAGGCAGTGTCTTGGTGGTGCCATACACCTTCCACTTCTTAATAATCGCCTTGACTGTTCTCCAAGGGTGTGACAGGCTGGCGAGTGGATAGAGGCCCAGAGACAGACTGCAGTTCAAAAAAATATACTTTTATTATAAATAAACACAAAAATAAAAGGGCACAAGGGCCAAAACAAAGGGATTGAAACACAACAAGAAAGACAAAAAGCAAAACTTAAAAAATAAAGGTTTCCAGGCTGGGCGATGCCTTCACTGGATTTAGAAAATTCAGGAAAAACCAAACAACAAACACCAACCTGCTTCCTCAGCTCCCTCCTCCTAATGGGAAGCAGAGGCCTCCTTTTATGTCAGGTGGATAGGAGCTGATTGATCGTTAATTAAGTTAATTATCTAATCAACCCCAGCCACGTGAACATAATAAACCCAGGCAGGTAGGGGAAATTAACCCCATCCCTGCCAATTTAAAAAGGGCAGAGCTTTACTTTGCCACACACCTCCCCCCATGTACAATGTACACCAGTCGTAATCGGCCAACTCCAGCCCCAGGCGATGCGGAGCAGCAGGCAACCCCAGGCAATGCAGAGCAGCCGGCAAACCCCAGGCGATCCAAATGTGTCATCCCTGAGCGGAGCGGGCGTGGCATCCCTGAGTGGTGCAAGGCAGGCATCCTTGGGCCATAGCTCCTCCCCTCTGGGATCTGGGAGTGGCGGCTCCTTCCCTCTGGGCTCTGGGAGTGGCGGCTCCTCCCCTGTCTGGCTCTGGGACCGGCAGCTCCTCCCCCTCTCTGGTTCTTGGGGCGGCAGCTCCTCCCTCTCTGGCTCTCGGGGCGGCAGCTCCTCCCTCTCTGGCTCTCGGGAAGGCAGCTCACCCCTCTCTGGCTGTCGGGAAGGTGACTCAGCCCTCTCTGGCTCTCGGGAAGGCAGCTCACCCCTATCTGGCTCTCGGGAAGGCAGATCACCCCTCTCTGGCTCTCGGGAAGGCAGCTCACCCCTCTCTGTTGGAATGACCAGGCCATCTCCCATGTCTACCGCCAGGTAATTCACAACCATGAGGGCAACCTCTGGGAATGACGCTGGGTGGTGTTGTTCCTCCCACTTTTCCCACCTCTCCCCATCTCGACGCCACAGCGTGTTGATAACTGCGGGGAGATCATGGACAAGGTCTGCCTCAGGGTGCATCAACCAGTCCCAGGTCTCCTGGGACGGTGGTGAAGATGGTGGTGCTGCAGGTAGTGGGGTGGCCCCTGATGCCCGGGGTGAACACTGCACCTCTTCCTGGGCCTGATTGTAGGGGCATCCTGCCCAGTTGTGGCCATCCTCCTCACACCGGCCACACCAGTTTTCCGGTGGCATGTCTGGGCAGGACCGCCAATGGTGGCGCTCCTTCCCTCACCAGGAACAACAGGGGAAGAGGCTGGCCTGGTCTTCCAGCGGTGGCTGCAGCAGCTTACATTTCTTCAGCTGCTGCCTTTCCTGCCTTTGCCGCTGTCTGCTTTTCTTTCCCATAAAAAAAAAACGCTGCAGTACTGCTCCGAGCCCCCTGGAGGCGCTATATCCCACTTCTAATACAAAATGTGACAGGCTGGTGAGTGGATAGAGGCCCAGAGACAAACTGCAGTTCATAAAAACATACTTTTTTTATAAATAAACACAAAAATAAAAGGACACAAGGGCCAAAACAAAGGGATTGAAACACAAAAAGAAAGACAAAAAGCAAAACTTACAAAATAAAGGTTTCCAGGCTGGGCGATGCCTTCATTGGATTTAGAAAATTCAGGAAAAACCAAACAACAAACACCAACCTGCTTCCTCAGCTCCCTCCTCCTAATGGGAAGCAGAGGCCTCCTTTTATGTCAGGTGGCTGGGCGCTGATTGATCGTTAATTAAGTTAATCATCTAATCAACTAATCAACCACAGCCACATGAACATAATAAACCCAGGCAGGTAGGGGAAATTAACCCCATCCCGCCAATTTAAAAAGGGCAGAGATTTGCACCGCCACAAAGGGATGTTTAAGTCCTTTGATATTTTTTTTATTTTTTTGATCTGTGCCTTTCAGCAACTTTGTCCCAGAGTTCTTTTGAAAGTGCGTTGGTGCTCATGGTTGAGTCTTTTCTTTGAAATGCACTACCCAGCAGAGGGAACCTACAGGAACTGCTAAATTTATCCTGAAATCATGTGAATCACTACAATATTACACAGGTGGCGGCCAGTTAACTTGTTGTGTGATTTTGAAGGTGATTGGTTACACCTGAGCTAATTTAAGATTGCTATTACAAGGGGGTGGGCACTTATCCAACCAAGCTATTTAAATTTTTGTTTTTAATTAATTTTCTACAAATTTTTAGAATATTATTTTTCACTTGGAAGTCGTGGGTTAGGATGTGTAGATAAAGTAAAATAAAAATTATTTTAATGCATTTTAATTCCAGGCTATAAGGCAACAAAAGGTGAACATTATATATATATATATATATATATATATATATATATATATATATATATATATATATATATATATATATTATTAAAAATTATTAATAATTATAAAGTAATCGTTGAGGTTCCACATCAGTAATGATAAAGAGGTTTCTTGAGCAGCAGGAAGCAATGTCAGCTGTGTTTGTAAAAGACTGCAAGCTCTGGAGTTTAATGCCATCTGTAACAACACTGACAACATTGGAAGACCTTGAAGTTGTCCTAAAGCCTTTTGAAAGGCTTACTGACAGCTTTAGTGTGGTACAGTATGTCACAGTGTCCTCCCTCCAACCTGTGTTGTCATATCTTGATGGTCTGCTTACTCCGCAGGGCAGTGAGCATCCATGGTAAAAGAGCTTAAGTGAACAATTGAGACAGGTCTACACGAGAGATATGACAACTACACTAAGATTCTGCACAGCAGCATATCTAAATTAATTAATTATCGCAATAATAGCAGTTATCGTGATAGTTTTTCAGACAATAATCGTGATACAAAAATTCCATTATAATCCCAGCCTTATAGTATGGTGAAGCATGCAGATGTGAAGTGCAATGTGATCTTAGGGAGAACGGGTAATCCCATTTGTGGAATGCTACTATAGAGGCACATTGTAGAGATTTAAAAGTATTGTGTACAGCTTAAGCAGGTGTTGGTAAATCTACCCAATTAGCGCAAGACTGGGGAGATATAAAGTAAATGACCTACATCCAGATAAAGTAAAGAGTAGTAAAAAGTTAAAACTACTAAATACTACCACAGAGCAAATGTGGTTTCGCTTGAGGCAGCGGAAAAGAAAAAGGATTACAGTAAGCTCGAACTGAAAGAAAGGAAAGAAGGTTTGGCTGTTTTCACACAAGACCACGGCAGCTGTATATAAGCCAACACAACATGTCTGTGCGTCACACTAAGAACTCTTATTGGATTCTAAAACATAATGCAACAATGAAAAACCAATCCAAGTATCAGTTCTTAAAGACAGGAACTGAGACTGAATGTATGTTTACTGTTGTGGTACATAAAGTAAAGTGTTCAACATGACAAGTGTAAATGGTAGAATGAAGGTTACATTGCACGGCATTTGTTATAGAAGAAAGGCAGTAAATTAATGTTTGAACAAGAATCTGTGGCAAAGTCTCTGCTGATTATTAACAGGTGCAGAGGTGATACTGTGCAGGAATAAAATAGACAGAGATTTGTAATCCGGTGTGGAAAAGCGTATTTTTATTGTTTGTAATCCTGGTCTGGCGACCAAATAATATGCTCCCGTTATACACAGCAATGCATAAAACACAGAGGACAGTAACAGGGATTTTCAGCCCTAAACAATAAACACGGATATCTCTCCCACAATATACAAACATGGTCACCAGTCCTGGGTGCGCGCTTTAGTGCTCGTGGTGGGTGATACAGTTTAACACACGAGTAACAATTATAGACAAGACAAACAAACAAACACTCACAATTTTATCGCAGGTTCTCTCACCGGTCCTTAAAGGTTTAAAACACAAACCAAAGTGAAGGAAAAGATTTATGATTCTCCTTCCCCTTTATGCTATCACGCTACCCCTTGGTAAACGATTGCAGCTGTCTTTATTGCCTGCAGCTGCTACATAGTTTACCTTCCGGGTCAATACGTTCTTGCAACAGAGTCTCGCCTTCTTCCAGGCTGACTGACTTCCCGACCCTGGAAATGAACTGTCAGGCCAGCCCGTCCAAAGACTTCCCCTTTCGTTACTTAGTGCCCTCACAGGTCGGGAGGGAGATTTACAACCAGAACTCATTATATTTCTGTCACAGAACCCTATTATGAATACGGGACTGTGTTATTAACTCAGGGGTTCACAAACAAACCAGTCAACCTCACTTGAGAGTAGGCTGAAGTAAGGAACTATGTCATTTAAAAGACAAAGTCTGCCAGGGAAAGCAGGTTTTAACTTTATACTCAGCCCTATTTCTGCCTTTTTTTCACTGTTTTCATTTATGTATGTGTAAATACTGGATAGATTTGTGCTGCATGCATGTAACTTATATAAAATGAAAGTTCACAAAATTTCCTTTCATATCATGTAAGTTGCAAATATGTGGTAGAGATGAGAATGTAAGTAAAAAAATAATGTTTGGTCACTGTATATTGTAATCATAGATGGCTAAAAAAAAATACTGCACCATTGAACTTCAATATGAAATGAACATGGGAAAAAATGAAGCAAATTACCTTCATGCGATTATATAACCTGATTAAACAAATGACACAAAAACATGATACTTTTTCAAAATGTATTAATCCACAATTGATTCAACATTCAATATCCATGTGTGAAAAAGTATGTGAACCTTTAGATTCAGAAACTGGTGTCACCGCCTTGAGCAGCAATGACTTCAACTAAGCATTTCCTGTAACTGTTGGTCAGTCTCTCACATCGGTTATGAGGAATTCCTTACAGAAATGCTTCAACTCGGTGATATTTGATGGCTTCCTTGTAAGGACAGCTCGCTTCAGGTCCTGCCACAACATTTCAATAGGGTTTAAGTCCAGACTTTGACTAGGCCATTCTAAAACGTGAAATGTCTTCTTCTGCAACCATTATTTTCTAGATCTGCTTGTATGTTTAGGATTATTGTCTTGCTGCATGACCCACTTTTTGTTCAGCTTCAGCTCATGGATGGACGGCCTGACATTCTCCTCTAAAATCTTCTGATACAATGCAGAATGCATGATTGTGTCAATGATGGCAAACCATCCAGGTCCTGAGGCAGCAAAGCAGCCCCAAACCATCATACTCCCACCATCTTGCTTGACGGTTGGGATGAGGTTCTTCTTTTCGAACGCAGTGTTTGGTTTTTGCCAAACATAACATTTCTCATTGAGGCCAGAAAGTTTTACCTTTGACTTGTCTGTCCAGAGAACATTGTTCCTGATGTCTGGTGGATAATCTATGTGGTCTTTGGCGAACTTCAGACGTTTCCTCCTGGCTATCCTTCCATGAACACCATTCTTGTTCAGTCTTTTGCTGATAGTTGAGTCATGAACACTCACATTAGCCAAGATGAGAGTGGCCTGCAGATCCTTGGATGTTACTGTGGGGTTCTTTGTGACTTCCTTGATGATTTTCTGGTTTGTTCTTGGAGAGATTTTGGTAGAACGATCAGTCCTTGGTAGAGTGACTGTGGTCTTGAACTTTTTCCATTTGTAGCCTCTTTCCCTGTCTGATAGTGGATTGGTGGAGCCCTAAATTCTTATAAATGGTTTTGTAACCCTCTCTAGACTGATGAGCATCAATAACTGTTTTTCTGAGGTCCTCAAAGATTTCTTTTGATTGTGGCATGACATGTTTCCAGACACCTGTATGGTGAAGACCAAACTCACAAAGTTTCTTATCTTTATATAGGGTGGGGCCTCCCAAACTCACCCCTGAAGATCTACCTAATTATTTAAACACCTGATTCTAATTATCCCCTTAACTGAGCTGATAAAACCAGGGGTTCACTTACTTTTTCACATACCCTGAATCTTAATTACTCATTGTTTGGCTAATTCATACATCTTTTTGTTTCAAAAGACATGGAATTGGTTAATATAAACCATACTGGATATTTAAGAAAAGATTGGTTTTGATTCAAGAAGGCTGTCATGGTAAAACTATGGAATTTCCATAATTATCATTGGGGTTCACAAACTTTTTCTTGGCACTATATATATATATATATATATATATATATATATATATATATATATATATATATATATATATATATATATATAAATATAAGCAAAAAACTACAAAACATACATTAACATTATGGCCTATTCACATGGAATACCAAAATTTTTTGTTTTACAAAATTTATGACCTACAATTTAATGAATTATGTGAACTAAATCGGTTATATCTAAACGTAATAGAGGTGACTCTCCATAGCCACTTAGATTTGCATTATCTCCAGTGATGTAATCTCCATCGGCTGGGAAAAAGAAACATTACATTAGAGGTAGCCTACCCTTTTCTGCAACGGAACTTTCAATAGCGACTCTGGTGGTGTAATATTAATGTCTTCAGCCCACATACTGCATATGTATAATATCTCTTTCATACATGTATATCTCTTCATACTTGAATATTATGCATCTCTTTCATACATGTGAATCTACATACCACGTCAACCAAAAATGTGTCACATACTGGAGTGCTCAGAGAAGCATTTCACCCAGGTGGATTTGCTCACACTTATACAATATATTACTAAGGCCCTACCTATTTCACGGTTGTGAAAAACATGACATGGACCGTGAAATTCATTCTTCACCCTGACAACTTTCTATTTTGTGTACTTTTACCCTGCACTTAAATTCAATTAAGTTATGTGTATCGTTCCAAGTTCCTGATGTGATTATATTCTTGTTTCAATTTCAAAAAGAAGACTGGACAGGATTTGTTGATTGGCACGTAAAAGCAGCCAATAATCACGCTGGGTTCTTCTCACTGATTAGTAGATATCAATCAATCAATCAACCAATATTTATTTTATATAGCACCTTTCATAGTGGACAACCATCACAAAGCCCTTTACAAGATAATCAGGAACAATGCATTATACATTGAATGCAGTGAAATACAGGGCATAGTACATTAAATACAACATTGAAAACATTGTGGATGTGTATGTCAAGCAGAATCATACAGATAAAATGGAGGAAAAAACCTGAAATAGCAATTTAGACAACAGCTAATAACAGATACCAGGCTTAGAGAGCACTAAAAGCAAGAGAGAACAAGTGGGTCTTGAGAGTTGATTTGAAGCGAGCAACTGTGGGAGCTGCACACAATAAAGCCGGGAGAGAGTTTCAGAGAGTCGGAGCCATGAAGCTAAAAGAGCGTGGCATACTTTTGCTTGGGTATAACCAGCAGGCCTGAGTCAGAGGATCTCAGCTTGCATGTAGGGACATATGGGCATCCGGGTGGGTTTAGTATCCTAGGAGATCTCAACTGATATTGTTTAGCGAGTGAACATTTTGCATGTGTTCAAAATAAATAAAAAAAAAAAAAAATCTAAATAATTATTGCAGTGGATCATTTTGTGGCAAACTATTTTGTACAACCTGCAATGTTTCATTGGATCACATACGTCGAGTTACGACCCAGTGGCATTTAAACTGAGACAGCAATAAAAAATGAAAAAGGTTGAGGATAGTGCATTGCTTCAAAACGAAAAAGTACAAG
Organism: Polyodon spathula; assembly: GCF_017654505.1. Lineage (NCBI taxonomy): Eukaryota > Metazoa > Chordata > Actinopteri > Acipenseriformes > Polyodontidae > Polyodon > Polyodon spathula. The sequence goes on from NC_054536.1 coordinate 32,520,629, forward strand.
AAAGAAAGAAAGAAAGTTTTTCTGAAACAGCGGCACGTGATAAAGTAGTAACTATTAACTATCTAGACAGATGGCTACAGTTGGGACTGATTTAAAACAAAATAATATGTACAAAATACATTAACAAAGCAAGTTACTCTTGATCTCTGCACCATCATCCTGTGTTTGTTCAAAGACACATATTTTCAGTAACTTTTATAAGCAACAACACAGATTACGTTCTTGACAGTAAGTTAATATACACAAGACATGTTTTTTTAATTTCATGGAATATTCGATTTCATAAAAATTTTATCGATTCGGGGGCTTCTGAGTGGCTTATCCAGTAAAGGTCTCCTTGTCTCACTGCACACCAACAACCTCTGTAGTCTGGCCAGGAGCCTGCGGGCTTGCCTGTAAGCTGCCCAGAGCTGCGTTGTCCCTCGACGCTGTAGTTCCTGGGTGGCTACATGGTGAGGCCACAGTGTGAAAAAAAGCGATCGGCTGACAGCACACACTTCGGAGGACAGCCGCTCGTCTTTGCTGCTCCCGAGTCGGCACAGGGGTGGTAGTGGTGAGCTGACCCTAAAAAAATAAAATAATTGGACATATCAAATTGGGAGAAAATACAAAAAAAAAAATTGACAATGACTACATTTAAATTAAATAAATAAATACAATCAAATATTATCGATTTATTATCGTGGGGTCCCAATTGATAAATAATTTGATTATTATTGTATCATTTACCATAGTATGTCCAGATGTATATTATAGGTATATATAATATATATATATATATATATATATATATAATATATCCATATATTATATATATATTATATATATATAATATGGGATTTTTAAAAAAACCCATGGGATTTTTAAAAGTGTAGTATTCATAGTCCTGCAAACACCCAATACCCAAAGTTGTCTTTTGTTTGTTTTTAGGGTCAATTAGAATCTATTGTCTAGGGGGAGTGTGGTTAGACCATCTTCCCTACTGGTTGCCTGTCAGTCGACTCCTGACGATTACTGATCTGTCCATATTTTATTTTAACTTACTAGTTCCAGATTGATATGACAGCATTTTTAACACCTGAAACATGAGTTCTTCCTTGACAGAGAGTTGAGTTCAGTACCACTGACTAATTAAACTGGCAGACTCTAAGCATACCTCCAAAACTCTAGAAAACACCAGTGCTATGAAATGAGGGCAGCAACAATAACTTAAGGCTCTTAATTATTTACAGGCAATCGCTGGTAATGAAGCTGCATGACGGGTATTTTTTTTATGTTTGTGAATTTAGAACAGGGGTGTCAAACTCATCTGGTAACAAGGGCCATTTCAGCTAAGACTGTTCACTTGGTGGTCCGACCATTAAAAAAAAAAAAAAAAAAAAAAAAAAAAAAAAAAAAATACATATTAACATACCTGGAAATATAGAGATTGTATGTAGCCCAATATATTCAAATATGCTGCTTTACATAAAACATCTTACCCCCACTGCATAATTCCTAGTCATCAAAAAATATGCAAGCACGGTTTCAATCAAAGAATCAAGTTATTGCTTAATGTATTTGTGAGGCGAGAGTGTATTAAATGGAATGTCCAGACAGTAATTTATGTGTACAGAAATAAAATAATTTATTTTTATTATCTATACACAACAAAATAATTAAACAACAAAAGAAAACAAAATGGCGTGAGGGAAGGAGTGCAGGGGTGAAATCCAAAACCGATCGTGATAACTCGTCTTTAATCGTCTTCGTGGTAAACCATACATAAACAAAAAAAGACAAAAGAAATGTTAGTGTTTTTTTTTTTTTTTTTTTAAATCCCGCTGCACCAAACTAGTCTCTCCCTTCACCCGTTACTCCTCCTATTTTACTTTCGGACCAACCCCAAACACAGTAGTACGTTCCCTTTAGTATGTAATGTCCAACCTCTGTAGTCAGTGGAACACCAATCCCCAACTGACAAGTGTCCTTATCCTTCACTTGACTCCAGTGGCTGGAATTTACATACTCGTACTTCCGCCCCTCACCAAGGTGCCGCCCCTCAAAAGATGACTTTTGCCATGGTCACGAGATCTCAGTAATGGAAGTCCCGAGTTGGTTTGATGCCATCTACTGTCGGGAGGCTGAATCACAGACCGAAATCCCTTTGACTCATCACATATCCCACCCCTCAGAGTGGAGCCGAAGGAACACTCGGAAACCTCTAACCCTTCCCTTTTTCCTCCCTCCCGGGAAAAAAAATCAGCATTTTGATGTAACTTACCCGCACGATACCTTATTTGAAAGGCGAAGGATTGAAGCGCCAGGTACCACCACGTAATCCTAGTGTTTGAATCCTTCATCGTGTCTAACCACTTTAAAGAAGCATGATCTGTGATGAGTACAAAGGGTCGTCCCAGAAGATAGTATTTTAAAGATTCCACTGCCCATTTCACTGCCAGGCATTCTTTCTCCACTACCGAATACCTCTGTTCTCTGGGCAGTAACTTCCGACTGATGTATAGTATCGGGTGTTCTATACCATCTCTCTCCTGGGACAGAACCGCCCCCAGACCAGTCTGCGATGCATCTGTCTGCAGGACGAACTCTCGGCTGAAATCCGGGCTTATTAATGCTGGGGCCTGACTCAAATTAGTTTTAATAGATTCAAAGGCTGTCTGACACTCTGCACTCCACTTAATTTTATTTGGAGCGTTCTTTTTAGTGAGATCAGTGAGAGGGGCGGCTATAGTGGAAAAGTGTGGAATAAAGCGGCGGTAATAACCAGCCAACCCTAACAGTGATCTCACCTGGGTTTTCGTGGTAGGTACCGGTGAATCCAACAAAGCCTGGACTTTTGAAACCAACGGTTTCACTCTACCCTTACCCATTATGAAACCTAAATATTTAGTTTCTTCTTTTCCAATAGCGCACTTTGCCATGTTCGCTGTGAGCCCCGCCCTCCTCAGAGACTGTAAGACGGCTTCTAATCTAGTCAAATGTTCTCTCCAGGAAGAACTATAAATGACTACATCATCGATATACGCAGCTGCATACTCTCGATGAGGTTGTAAAACCCTGTCCATTAGTCTCTGAAAAGTAGCAGGCGCTCCATGAAGTCCGAACGGCATAGTACAAAATTGAAAAAGACCCTCTGGGGTTGAAAATGCCGTTTTCTCACGAGAGGCTTTCGTTAATGGAATTTGCCAATATCCTTTCGTCAGATCCAGAGTTGAAATAAACCGAGCTTGCCCCAGCTTGTCTAAGAGTTCATCTACTCGAGGCATGGGATATGCATCAAACTTGGAGATAGCATTCACCCTCCTAAAATCGATACATAATCGTAGTGACCCATCTGGCTTGTCTATTGGTACTATTGGGCTACACCACTCACTTCGGGAAGGTTCAATTACCCCAAGTTTCAACATACACTCCACCTCCCTTCGAACAGAATCTCTCCGACTCTCTGGAATGCGATACGGTCTCTGTCTAACTCTTAGACCTGGCGGAGTGATAATAGCATGTTCGATCAAATGCGTTCTTCCAGGCACGTTAGAAAACACATCACTGAACATATTAATTAGATTGCTTACCTCTTCACGCTGATCAGGAGTTAATTGTTCCCCCATCGGGACCTCAATTGCTGACTCTGGCTCAATTGAGGGTCCAAAATCCTCTCCCTCCTGTACAGGAGATATAAAATGGACTTCCCGTTCTTTCCACGGTTTCAGGAGATTAACATGATAAATTTGACTTTCTTTCCGACGCCCAGGCTGTCGGATCTCATAATTGACTTTACCAATTGCTCGAATAACCTGAAAGGGACCCTGCCATTTAGCAAACAACTTAGATTCCGATGAGGGCAACAATAACAACACTTTATCTCCAGGTCGAAAGTTCCGAATTCTTGCATTTTTATTGTAGCTTTGTTGCTGCTTCTGCTGTGCCGCTTTGAGATTGTCATGTGCCAATCGACCGACTAATTCTAAGCGATCGCGTAACTGCAACACATATTTTACTACATTTTTAGACTCTTTTGACTGTTCTTCCCAGCCTTCTCTTATGAGATCCAAGATACCCCGCGGCTGCCGACCGTACAAGAGCTCAAACGGGGAAAACCCCGTTGAGGATTGTGGTACCTCGCGAACTGCAAAGAGCAAGTAGGGAAGCAGTTTAGCCCAATTGCGTTTTTCTTGATCTACAAAGCGGCGCAACATATTTTTCAAAGTCTGATTAAATCGTTCAACAAGCCCATCCGTTTGAGGATGAAAAACTGAGGTTCTAATTGAACGGATTTTCAATAATTTATATAGTTGCTGAATACAGTCTGACATAAAATTAGTGCCCTGATCAGTGAGAATTTCTTTCGGGATTCCCACCCTAGAGAATATTTTTACCAATTCATTCGCTACAGCTACTGCATTCATAGAGCGTAAGGGAACAGCTTCTGGATATCTCGTTGCGTAGTCCACTACTACTAAAATATACCGATATCCTGACTCTGTTCCCTCCAGAGGGCCTACTAAATCTACACCAATCCTTTCAAACGGTACCCCAATAATTGGAAGTGGAACCAGAGGTGCGGGGCGAACTGACTTAGGGGCAGCTAATTGACATTCAGGACACTCCGATACATACTTCCGCACAAGACCATAAACCCCAGGCCAAAAAAAACGGGCCAGAATTCATTCCTGAGTCTTTTCAGTTCCCAAATGACCTGAAAATGGAATGTCATGCGCCAATCTCATGACTTCTGACTGAAAAGGCCTAGGAACCAATAACTGTTTTACGAGCTGTCCCGTCCCGGGAGCCCGGGTTATTCTATATAATAAGTGCCCAGATACAGAAAAATGCGGAAATACCACCGGTTGTCCTTCCTGCATATCCTTCCCCTCGATATATCTAACCTGTTTCCAAGCGTACTGTAACGTGGGATCATTTTGTTGTTCATATCCCAAGTCAATATCTCGGTCCCAGTCGTTAGGTACACAGAGAGGAGTGTCTTTTATTACATGACCTTCCACCTCAGTAACCTCGCAGCCCCGGTTACACTGAATACCTACTCCCTTTCCTTGCCGTTTAAGCGATTGGTTTACTTTTGTGTCAGACCCCTCCCCTTGTCGTCTCAGAGTTCCCTCATATTTTTCCATCCAACACTTTTTGTTTTTCTTGGGCGGATTTTAGGGTTAAACAGATCGGATTGCAACAGAAAAATCTCGCCAATTGTTTTCTCCTGTTGCTTTAATTGTCCCCTGGTAGAAACTAAGACCATTTCACGACCTAAAATACGATCAAAAAACGGCCAGTCTCTTACCAGGAGAACAGGGTATGGTAAACATTGCGCTACAGCCACTTTAACGTAAGCTGAATAATCACCTACAATAAGTCTAACTTTAGTGGTGGGATAAACCCGAGTTTCTCCATGAATACAGGAGATAGCCACTTTACCCTGTGGCTCCCAGGATACCCCATCCAAGAGAGCTTGCCGAATCAATGTTTGTGCACACCCAGAGTCCGCAAATGCGTAAGTACTCTTTCCCCCGACCTGTACTCTTAACTGATAAGGGCCCTCCCGACATTCCCCAGTGTTCCTACCTGTTACTGCTGACCAGGATCTTGTCGCCAGGTCCACCTTCATTACTGGACAATTCCTGGCAATGTGTCCAGGCTCATTACATTGGTAGCACACTTGGTTAGGAGGCATCAACGGAGTTAATCTGTCCTGCGAGTCCGCAACCGGCAGGTTAGGGGGATTCTCTCTCTCCCAGGATGGGGCTACCCTCGACCTCCATGGTCTGGAGGTCTGGTTACCCCCTCTGGGCTTCATTGGTTGGTTGGTCCAAGTTAGTTTAGGGGCAGGAGTGGGGTCTGACCCTAAACTACATAATACATAAACATTGGTCCTTCCGAGTCGTTCCTTAACCATAAACAAAGGAACAGATCACGTTGCTCCGTTCCCTATTAGTACCGTCACTCATGACCCCTTGGTTTACGATTTCAACCACTCCTCCAATCTGCGGCTGCCACAAAGTTTCCAATCCAATCCAGTCCAGGATTGGTGATTAAATTAGCTACTGTAACACAGGTATTGTAAAGTCAACACCAACAACACGTCTGCAGGCTGTACATAGGTCAGGCAGTGGGGATCTTTGGGAAAAACAATAAACTAAAATGATAGGTATTTTGGTAAAATTGCTTGGACTTCAGCAAATCTCTCCTTCTCCCTTTCTCAAAGCAGAAATGGATTCACAAAATACACCGTTACATCCTCTGACACAGTAGAGCCTCACCTTTTAAGTATCAGACACGGGCTGACCCCATTGATTAACACAATATGAACTGTTACCATGATGACAATATTGATAAAGCGTTCATTCTTTCACAGCTAAATGTTCAGCCCTTCAGGGTATAGTCTGAAAATTCTGCAATTCTCCAACATGAGTCAGGACATCCCTGAAATGAGAAGCACGTATTAAAACACTCCACCTCTTTCAGGTCTTTGGGGTTCCGGTTTGCTATAGTTGGGTTGCTAAGCAGAAAATTAGGTTAGTTTAAATTGGAGATGTGGCTGAAAACCATAATGTCAGATCTGAGGATTTTATTTTTCAAAAGTGTGCTTGAAAAAATATTGATGACAGCAGATACAACACATTTAGAAATAATTTGACAGCAGGATTTGACAACAATGTCCGGGTTTCCACACAGTTTAAAATCTCAAAATTCTCTCTCCACTGTCATGACTTGTGTGACATAGTACGCACTTACCACGCACATTCTTCATGCTATACAACATTGGAAGACTTTAAAAGGTGGGTAAATCGCCTTTTCACTCTTAAAAGCTGTACAATTGACCAAAAATGCTCATGAGACTTCAGAAGTGAAAATCCAGTTTGCCTTGTGCAACTTATTACTATAACTAAAGGCTGTACCAAGCAAACCTTTACTATCTGAGATCTACTGCAAGTAGCCCTGGCAAGTTTGATCAATTAGGAAAAATAAGCATACAGTACGAGAGGTTTAGAGACCTCTTCATTTAATATTTTTTTTTAATGTGACACCATTTACAGTACACAATGTTTCAAATTATTGCCACTAGACTCATAAAATGATAATGCTTTGTAGTTCGGTTGTTTATAAGCAAGGTTATAATCAAGCTAATACAAATTAAAAAAATGCATCCCTTTGCAAAGCACATATTTTTTGTTAATCCTTTATCTTTGTGTTTGGTGATCGGATAGTCATTACATGTTTAAGCTTAGACAATTCATTGTACTCTAGCCTTAAGTATGAGTACCTACTAAGGACACATTTTTACCCCAAAATCTATTAAATTAGCACAGCTGGGAAGTCGTTGCCAGTGGCTTTATCATTGCTACCAACAGCACCAGGCTTGAGTGGCCACCTAGAGTTGAAGCAAAATATGTTAAACCTAATTCATTGAGGAAGATTTGTTTTAGAATGAAAAAAAGAAAAGGAAAAAAACATGCATGGCTGTTCACCGGGATGAACGCAGCACACCAATTGAGCAAACAGGAATCTCTGGACTCTCTCCTTTCTTGGGGGTGGTGGGTGGGAGTACACAAAATGCAGGCTGCACTTGCGGTTCTTCAGCACAACCTAAAAACCTTGTGGAAACCCAGTTTAAGAAAGTTACACGATATCAGTCATCAGACAGAAACATATAAACATACCCTCCCTTATGTGAATATTAATTAGGTTATTTGCATTTGCAAGGATATTTTTCTGGCTAACAGAAAACTACATGGAAACCCACACAACCTGAAAGGTACTATTAGTATAGCGAGAGGAAAACATGTCAGGCCACTGTTTCTGAAACCAAAGATAATGGGTCTGTGAGGCGAGAGTGTATTAAATGGAATGTCCAGACAGTAATTTATGTGTACAGAAATAAAATAATTTATTTTTATTTTCTATACACAACAAAAAAGGATTAAATAACAAACGAAAAACAAAATGGTGTGAGGGAAGGAGTGCAGGGGTGAAATCCAAAACAAACTGATGACTCGTCTTTAATTTGTCTTCGTGGTGATCATAAACAAAAAAAAGACAAAAGAAATGTTAGTATTTCAAAAAAACCCGCTGCACAAAACCAGTATCTCCCTTCACCCGTGACTCCTCCTACTTTTACTTTCGGACCAACCCCGAACACAGTAGTACGTTCCCTTTAGTATGTAATGTCCCGCCTCTGTAGTCAGTGGAACACCAATCCCCAACCGACAAGTGTCCTTATCCTTCACTTGACTCCAGTGGCTGGAAGTTACATACTCGTACTTCCGCCCCTCACCAAGGTGCCGCCCCTCAAAAGATGACTTTTGCCATGGTCACGAGATCTTGGTAAGGGAAGTCCCGAGTTGGTTTGATGCCACCTACTGTCGGGAGGCTGAATCACAGACCGAAACCCCTTTGACTCATCACATATCCCACCCCTCAGAGTGGAGCCGAAGGAACACTCGGAAACCTCTAACCCTTCCCTTTTTCCTCCCTCCCGGGAAAAAAAATCAGCATTTTGATGTAACTTACCCGCACGATACCTTATTTGAAAGGCGAAGGGTTGGAGCGCCAGGTACCACCGCGTAATCCTAGCGTTTGAATCCTTCATCGTGTCTAACCACTTTAAAGAAGCGTGATCTGTGATGAGTACAAAGGGTCGTCCCAGAAGATAGTATTTTAAAGATTCCACTGCCCATTTCACTGCCAGGCATTCTTTCTCCACTACCGAATACCTCTGTTCTCTGGGCAGTAACTTCCGACTGATGTATAGTATCGGGTGTTCTATACCATCTCTCTCCTGGGACAGAACCGCCCCCAGACCAGTCTGCGATGCATCTGTCTGCAGGACGAACTCTCGGCTGAAATCCGGGCTTATTAATGCTGGGGCCTGACTCAAATTAGTTTTAATAGATTCAAAGGCTGTCTGACACTCTGCACTCCACTTAATTTTATTTGGAGCGTTCTTTTTAGTGAGATCAGTGAGAGGGGCGGCTATAGTGGAAAAGTGTGGAATAAAGCGGCGGTAATAACCAGCCAACCCTAACAGTGATCTCACCTGGGTTTTCGTGGTAGGTACCGGTGAATCCAACAAAGCCTGGACTTTTGAAACCAACGGTTTCACTCTACCCTTACCCATTATGAAACCTAAATATTTAGTTTCTTCTTTTCCAATAGCGCACTTTGCCATGTTCGCTGTGAGCCCCGCCCTCCTCAGAGACTGTAAGACGGCTTCTAATCTAGTCAAATGTTCTCTCCAGGAAGAACTATAAATGACTACATCATCGATATACGCAGCTGCATACTCTCGATGAGGTTGTAAAACCCTGTCCATTAGTCTCTGAAAAGTAGCAGGCGCTCCATGAAGTCCGAACGGCATAGTACAAAATTGAAAAAGACCCTCTGGGGTTGAAAATGCCGTTTTCTCACGAGAGGCTTTCGTTAATGGAATTTGCCAATATCCTTTCGTCAGATCCAGAGTTGAAATAAACCGAGCTTGCCCCAGTTTGTCTAAGAGTTCATCTACTCGAGGCATGGGATATGCATCAAACTTGGAGATAGCATTCACCCTCCTAAAATCGATACATAATCGTAGTGACCCATCTGGCTTGTCTATTGGTACTATTGGGCTACACCACTCACTTCGGGAAGGTTCAATTACCCCAAGTTTCAACATACACTCCACCTCCCTTCGAACAGAATCTCTCCGACTCTCTGGAATGCGATACGGTCTCTGTCTAACTCTTAGACCTGGCGGAGTGATAATAGCATGTTCGATCAAATGCGTTCTTCCAGGCACGTTAGAAAACACATCACTGAACATTTTAATTAGATTGCTTACCTCTTCACGCTGATCAGGAGTTAATTGTTCCCCCATCGGGACCTCAATTGCTGACTCTGACTCAATTGAGGGTCCAAAATCCTCTCCCTCCTGTACAGGAGATATAAAATGGACTTCCCGTTCTTTCCACGGTTTCAGGAGATTAACATGATAAATTTGACTTTCTTTCCGACGCCCAGGCTGTCGGATCTCATAATTGACTTTACCAATTGCTCGAATAACCTGAAAGGGACCCTGCCATTTAGCAAACAACTTAGATTCCGATGAGGGCAACAATAACAACACTTTATCTCCAGGTCGAAAGTTCCGAATTCTTGCATTTTTATTGTAGCTTTGTTGCTGCTTCTGCTGTGCCGCTTTGAGATTGTCATGTGCCAATCGACCGACTAATTCTAAGCGATCGCGTAACTGCAACACGTATTTTACTACATTTTTAGACTCCTTTGACTGTTCTTCCCAGCCTTCTCTTATGAGATCCAAGATACCCCGCGGCTGCCGACCGTACAAGAGCTCAAACGGGGAAAACCCCGTTGAGGATTGTGGTACCTCGCGAACTGCAAAGAGCAAGTAGGGAAGCAGTTTAGCCCAATTGCGTTTTTCTTGATCTACAAAGCGGCGCAACATATTTTTCAAAGTCTGATTAAATCGTTCAACAAGCCCATCCGTTTGAGGATGAAAAACTGAGGTTCTAATTGAACGAATTTTCAATAATTTATATAGTTGCTGAATACAGTCTGACATAAAATTAGTGCCCTGATCAGTGAGAATTTCTTTCGGGATTCCCACCCTAGAGAATATTTTTACCAATTCATTCGCTACAGCTATTGCATTCATAGAGCGTAAGGGAACAGCTTCTGGATATCTCGTTGCGTAGTCCACTACTACTAAAATATACCGATATCCTGACTCTGTTCCCTCCAGAGGGCCTACTAAATCTACACCAATCCTTTCAAACGGAACCCCAATAATTGGAAGTGGAACCAGAGGTGCGGGGCGAACTGACTTAGGGGCAGCTAATTGACATTCAGGACACTCCGATACATACTTCCGCACCAGACCATAAACCCCAGGCCAAAAAAACCGGGCCAGAATTCGTTCCTGAGTCTTTTCAGTTCCCAAATGACCTGAAAATGGAATGTCATGCGCCAATCTCATGACTTCTGACTGAAAAGGCCTAGGAACCAATAACTGTTTTACGAGCTGTCCCGTCCCGGGAGCCCGGGTTATTCTATATAATAAGTGCCCAGATACAGAAAAATGCGGAAATACCACCGGTTGTCCTTCCTGCATATCCTTCCCCTCGATATATCTAACCCGTTTCCAAGCATACTGTAACGTGGGATCATTTTGTTGTTCATATCCCAAGTCAATATCTCGGTCCCAATGGTTAGGTACACAGAGAGGAGTGTCTTTTATTACATGACCTTCCACCTCAGTAACCTCGCAGCCCCGGTTACACTGAATACCTACTCCCTTTCCTTGCCGTTTCAGCGATTGGTTTACTTTTGTGTCAGACCCCTCCCCTTGTCGTCTCAGAGTTCCCTCATATTTTTCCACCCGACGCTCTCTTTTTGTTTTTCTTGGGCGGATTTTAGGGTTAAACAGGTCGGATTGCAACGGAAAAATCTCGCCAATTGTTTTCTCCTGTTGCTTTAATTGTCCCCTGGTAGAAACTAAGACCATTTCCCGACCTAAAATACGATCAAAAAACGGCCAGTCTCTTCCCAGGAGAACAGGGTATGGTAAACATTGCGCTACAGCCACTTTAACGCAAGCTGAATAATCACCTACAATAAGTCTAACTTTAGTGGTGGGATAAACCCGAGTTTCTCCATGAATACAGGAGATAGCCACTTTACCCTGTGGCTCCCAGGCTACCCCATCCAAGAGAGCTTGCCGAATCAATGTTTGTGCACACCCAGAGTCCGCAAATGCGTAAGTACTCTTTCCCCCGACCTGTACTCTTAACTGATAAGGGCCCTCCCGACATTCCCCAGTGTTCCTACCTGTTACTGCTGACCAGGATCTTGTCGCCAGGTCCACCTTTATTACTGGACAATTCCTGGCAATGTGTCCAGGCTCATTACATTGGTAGCACACTTGGTTAGGAGGCATCAACGGAGTTAATCTGTCCTGCGAGTCCGCGACCGGCAGGTTAGGGGGATTCTCTCTCGCCCAGGATGGGGCTAACCTCGACCTCCATGGTCTGAAGGTCCGGTTACCCCCTCTGGGCTTCATTGGTTGGTTGGTCCGAGTTAGTTTAGGGGCAGGAGTGGGGTCTGACCCGGCACCTTCGTTTGCGTCTTCGTAGGCCTCCGCCAGGAGGAGGGCATCCTCGAGAGTGGTAGGTCTATTCCTCTTAATCCACTCTCGATTCCCTGGCGGTAGTATAGACGCAAACTGTTCTATAACTATTTTCTGCACCAGTTCTTGGGGTGTATGTTCTTCTGGCCGCAGCCACCGGGTGCACTGATCTAAAAGATATTGTCCCGCAACCCGGGGCCGCATCCCCTTGGACAGCTGGTATTCCCGAAAACGGCGCCGGTATGTTTCCTCCGTGATCCCGAGGCGTGAGAGAATGGCTTCTTTAACTTTAACATAGTCCCCTGCATTCGTGGCCGTCAGGGCTCGATACGCTGCCTGAGCTTCCCCTGTCAGGCAGGGTGCCAATTTCATGGCCCAGTGTTCCCTAGGCCACTCTGCAGCCTCTGCCACTCTCTCAAACGTAATCAAGAAAGCCTCGGGATCATCTTCCGAGGTCATCTTCTGAAGATTAGGCTGAGCTGCAAACATCCGGGCAACCGCTCTCTCTGATGTTGATATTGATAGTTTTTCTACCAGCTGTCCCAAGAACTGGGCGAGCTGTTCCAGGTGCCGTGTCTCTCTCTCCTCTCGCTTCTCCTCCTGCTCCCTAAACATTGTCAAAACTGTAGCTGGATCCATTTTCACTTCTGACACCACGTGTGAGGCGAGAGTGTATTAAATGGAATGTCCAGACAGTAATTTATGTGTACAGAAATAAAATAATTTATTTTTATTTTCTATACACAACAAAAAAGGATTAAATAACAAACGAAAAACAAAATGGTGTGAGGGAAGGAGTGCAGGGGTGAAATCCAAAACAAACTGATGACTCGTCTTTAATTTGTCTTCGTGGTGATCATAAACAAAAAAAAAAGACAAAAGAAATGTTAGTATTTCAAAAAAAACCCGCTGCACAAAACCAGTCTCTCCCTCCACCCGTTACTCCTCCTATTTTACTTTCGGACCAACCCCGAACACAGTAGTACGTTCCCTTTAGTATGTAATGTCCCGCCTCTGTAGTCAGTGGAACACCAATCCCCAACCGACACGTGTCCTTATCCTTCACTTGACTCCAGTGGCTGGAAGTTACATACTCGTACTTCCGCCCCTCACCAAGGTGCCGCCCCTCAAAAGATGACTTTTGCCATGGTCACGAGATCTTGGTAAGGGAAGTCCCGAGTTGGTTTGATGCCACTACTGTCGGGACTGAATCACAGACCGAAACCCCTTTGACTCATCACAGGGTCTATTTAGAGACTATGGCTCTGTCACAAAAAAATACCCTCAGGTGCTAGGCTATATTGCTATATTGTATCACTTATTTTAACCGGATCACTGGATGTCTTACTGATTTCTTTCCCAGTTGAACATTTGTCATGACATTGTTGTTTATTTCATACAATTTGTAAAAACTTAATTAAAAAAACTAAAATTCAATAACAAACAAGAATTTTTCATTCTATTTAAATGTAGTAAAACATTAGTCATGAAATTGTAATTTATTTTAATATTCCTCAATCCAGTACTATTAAGTGTTTATTAGTTATGGATGATAAAACATAATGCCAAGAAAAAGTAATTCAACTAATATCTGCTATTAGACATCAGTTTGGTAGTGCCTCCCTATACTTTTGTTTTTAGTTGTCAGGAGGAATGCAGTTTGTCAGTGTTCAATGCTTTTAATCTAGGCTCCACACTGGGCTCTTAATTTTCATTTCTTATTAATGAGCTCCCCACTGTGTTTCTATGATCTGAAGTGAAAATATATTCAGGTAATCATGGTCATCTTCAAACTGCCGCTGTCTTTACCAGTTGAGATCTACTAGTTAGAGCAGAGGGATTGGGAGTCAATGTGGTCTTGGTGACAGAGGTGATGGTTTGTCTTTCAGGGTCTAGTACAAAATTTGTCTGAATCAAAATCTTATAATCATGGAGCTCAGCAGGTTCTGAAAACTAGCATCTACTAATAATTAAAGCTGGTGGCCTTTGGTTTTGCAGATGTAAATTGTTTCACCCGGAGACTCACTTCTTCTTTTTAATTAATTTCTTCTAACACTGTGTAAGGATTCCCCATGTGCCCCTCTACTCAGTGCACAATTCGGCATCTAAGCTGACATCTTCCTACAAGTATAATGAGTTTTTTTTTTTTTTCTTGCTTCAGTTGCACTATGATTCTGCCAAGGCTTAGCGAGTTTCATAAATAGTATGATTGCAAAAGCTCTTATATCCACTGCTGTTTGCAGGAGTGTGATTGATGAAGAAAGGTTCTGAGGTGCTGTGCTCCAGAACATTTGTTATTATTGGAGGGCTGTGTTTCCCCCCGGAGAGCAATTTCTATACAGCAGCCTGCAGTTAATTAAAAAAAAAAAAAAAATAACAGGGTGCCAAATTGCCTGTCTCATGGGGACTTATGATAAAACAGTACACAACAGGCTCTTTTTTCAAACAAAACTGTGAATCAGCAATTGGATGATTTTCTTTGGGCATACTTTGTTAGCTTTCAATGACTGCAATGAGCTTTCCACAGCAAACTGATACTACAATAGTGTTCAGGAAATGAAAACTAAAATGATGTTCTCTTTTATAATTTCCAATAATTAATTAAAATAGAGGCCAGTGAGTAAGACAAGTAATCTGCACGGCCATTAAGGAAAACAGATAACATGCCATACTTATGGATTTACAGTATCAGCCTAACATTTCACACACTCTGACAGGGATAACATCCACACTACTAGATAAATTCAGTTTAAAAAAGATTCCCAATCACTCCAGTGAAGCATATAATAAGGCTATTGCAACTTGCTTTAATCCTGCCTGCAGCCATGTGTCCTGAGGCTCTGATATTCTTAGATTTCAAATTATAAATAATGTTTTTGGTCAGTACTGGGGTGTGTGACCTCGGTGGCTCAGAGCAGGAACTGAGCAATGCCTGTGATTATACCAGGGTCATTAAAGATCATATGGCCTCTTTCAAAGAAGATTGCTCTCTTGAGACAGTTGCTGTGCTGCAGTTTCAGATAGCATACCCTTTTTATGGCTCAACCAGTGTCTATGTACATTTTATACATTCGATATTCAATACCACACTATTGTTGGTGCATATTACTTTTGTAACATTAATTACATTGCATCAAATTTCTCTGCCCCGCAGCAGTTTGATTTTTTAAACCCCCCCAATTGTTCTGTTTATAAACATGCCTTTTAAGAATACTGCCCCAAGATGTGTGTTTCCTTTTTAAAAATATTGCTTAAATAAAAGGCATTTTGATTTGGTATTTAGACTTGTAGTTGTTTTGACCAGGAGGTGTAAATAACATGAACACATGCTCCCTTTAAGCTGTTTACTTCTCATTATAATGTGAATTATAATTTAGTGTTTGGAGCTGCCTGGCCGGGTAGCCATGATATTCTAAATGCCATGATATTTTTAAAAGTGGTTTCTGCAAAGCCATACAATACTGGAGGGAACTGTTAATCAATGACTTAGGCATGAAAATTATAGCACTGCTACAGTATAAAATACATGCTACCTTGTATCTGTATTAGTGAATCTGTACTAGTGAAATTAATTTTATTTAATTCAATCATAAACTACTGACAGTAAAGCTGCCTATTTCCCAACATAACTAGCAAATCTAAATATTGCACCAAAAACTACAAAGAGCATGGTAACTTTTCCTCTACTGTACGAACCCAGAGGTTGCTTCAAGCTCAGTTTCAAATGCCCTTCCTCGGGCTAAAGACAGCGCTGCTATCTCTCTATTGAATCGGATAACTTTTTGTCAAGGATCCACTGAGACTGAAGGAGATTGTAATCTTCTGGATTATCAAAGTTTATTGACACAGCCTTTCTAGGCATATACCAAAGCTGTGCTACATGGAGCAGTCTAGAGCTTATTTGAAGGTGGAAAAAAATAAGATATTACATATGGTAACAAAATGTTCACAAGGCCTTTTCAATATGAATAGCATAATCATTGGTTATTATTTGGTTATTACAATTTAATTACATTGCTATTCATACCCAATAATCATTAAAAAAGGACAGAAGAATTAGAATGATAAAAGTATGTTGTTTAATTAGAGGGCACAGCTTGTTAAAAGGTTTTTGCGGATTTGTCTTTGAGTCCTGTCTCAATATGTAACATAGGCTTTAATAGCAAAATTCTTAAAATAATCATCAGCTGTTTCCTATCGTATAGGGGTAAAAACAATCAAATAGTCCTGGATCTTACTCCTTATCTATTAGTGTGCCATGGCCATTGTCATTTTTCCAGAGTATGGGGTTAAAAATTAAAAATTTAGATGCCCTTTATCTGTCATATTGTTGTCTTTTTAATATAGACAGTTGACCGTCATGTCCAGGTGCCACTGGTTTTGAAATTCATATTGCTTAAAGAAACTTATCTAAGAGATATGCAGCCTTTAGTTTCTTCTGGGGCAGGGTTATTTATCCAGGACTCCTGGTTCACATGTAGCATTTTAAATTGAATTTGCTTTGGAACTAGAGAATTTTGAAGAGCACTTGCCTGAACACAGTTTTGAGTATGAGCTGGAAAGGTAAAAAATGATATACTATCCAGATCACCTCAGAGGCATTTTTATCTAATGAACTAGTGGTATTTAATAAAATACTCACATTGAGTTCCCAGAATAAAACACAATCTTATAGAAATGGCTTGGGTGCTTAAAAGAAAACAACATTCATAACATTCAGCTACATTTACTATGCAGAGGTATTTAAGCTTCCAGCAATTGAGTTTGTAGGACAGGCTGTTGCAAACCCTTGCCTTGTCATGGATAGGTTCCTTGCAATAACCGTAAACAATACATTCTGTTTATCACAAATGCTACTTGCAAAACTTGAATTGCTCTTTACACAAGTGATTGCCCATTACAGTCTATGTACACTTGAGGTACATAATGAGGAACGAAAGAACTTACCATGCTTGCTCTTATATGGAATTGTTGTTGATGTAAAAACCATAGAAAACTCAATGGGCAAGATTTGTCATTTTGCGTAGGATATATCATATCCGTGAGGTATAAAAGCAGAGTTAACAGATCCTCCTCCCCCTAAAGTGCTTAAAAAGTGCTCTTTATATTAGCAGCTGTTGCTGATTTGGACAGTATGCTATTTGTTTATTTATTTTTTATCTCTCAGAGCTAATGCAATGCAACATGAATAGAGACTCACAATGATAGAGATTCTAGGGAGTAAAAGTAAACATCTGTAGGAACCCAGAAGGATTATATTAATATAATAAAGAATTGCATTGGTATTCCAGTTAAGAAGCATTTTTTATATCTGCCAAGATATATTGTAATATATTAATACAATGCTTTTTACTAACGGTCTATGATGGGGAAAACCCTTTTCCTTATATATATATATATATATATATATATATATATATATATATATATATATATATATATATATATGTATTAATTAAAAGTCCCAGGGGTGTCACAGTTGAAACTCTAATACTGAAAAACTTGTCTAAATAACTCCTTTTAAGTTTGGAGCTCGAAATTATGTGAGTCCTTATTTTTGTTATGTGTTTAATGTGTAGTGGTGCCTACTTCATCAGTTACTGTACTTACATCTCACAGTACAATACAAACTGAAACCCATACATGTGTGCTGTATTATACCACTTTACAGATAGTGCTGGAGATACTGAGACTGTTCTGTATAATGAAATACCTTGGGCTTACAACAAATAAAATGTATGTAGTACAGTGTAGTGCTGTTATTTACAAAAAGAAATTAACTGATTTTCCTTCATCTTGAAGCTACATTTTTTATGATACCAATAAAAAGGCAAATTAACATCATCTAATGGCCTGTCAAGTTTTTTAACTGGTTTAATTAAACAATTTAAAACAGGGCTGAAAAAAGACCTGGACTGGAAGCTACAACATTACCTCTGCAATCCAGTCAGAAAGTCAAGTCTTTACAGCAGAGGCAGGTAATCTTGGATCCCCCAGTCCATTCCAGTACAGAGATTTGTTCCAGCCAGTTCCTGTTTTATTGAGCAGTCCCTGCTGAAGATAAATGAAATACTTATGGACCCGGAGGGGCCAGCGTTGCCCCCCCATATAGAATCACAAAAATGTGCTGTTGTGGTAAAGGATGCGTGAATATGAATAATCATGAGAAATACCCAGCTGTAATTTGCATCGTCCGTTCTGTGATTTTGTGTTCCAGAATATGTATTGTTACAATGCCCCCGTTTCCTGTAAGATATAAGTTGACATATTTATGCTGTTAGTTGGTAATGGTGAGTGGGTGGAAATATTGTGAGAAACAGACCAGAGTTTCCTGATAACTTAAAATGCATACCTTGTTCCATTAGACAGCGTGTCTTTCTGAGTCAGCTAGTTCTATAGATCTGGGAACAGCATTTTTAATTGAACAAGTTGTTTTAAATTGCTCATTCAATTATGACAGGAACATCCATTAAACATAACTGGTATTTTGAAGCCCTGAAAGGAAACCCATATACTGTAGCAGTTGGTAGCCATGGAAACGCTGCACTGCTCTGCATGCCTTTGCTCTGTGCTCTGCACAGATTGTGAAAGGTGTATTATAGTGACACAATAGTTAATAATTATGGTTTTTCCTTTTTTTTCCATGTTATACTCAATTTTCAACCATTATTATTTCGCCAATGGTAGGGGGTAGAGTGATGTCCTTTGGAACATAAACATGTTGTCACATTGTCTCTTTAAATCTTTAGACGGTCTTTCAATATGATTAGTATTTTAAAAGATAAAAAGGGGATGAGTATGTTAAAATTTCCCCTGTGTTTAATATGAATTATAATGTAATGTTTCAGCAGACCTGAACTAAAACCTGTACTGCTATGGTACCTGTGCCGAGGCAGCAGTCTCTGCTGACTTAGTTTCCTGCGATGGTTAGAATTTGAATGGATTTTTAAAGTGCTTATGTTGTTTGTTGTTGCATGCATATTCAAGTTTTTGAGAGGGGGGGAGGTTTTCCATCAGGTCCGGTCAGAAAGATACGCGCTCACAACACGAGGTACTGTATGAGATGGCTGCCTGCACGGTGGGGGGATAGTGGCTCTTTACATCCAGCCTCATGGAACTGATTTTGGGCCACAGGACTCCCAGTGGGGACTTCTATCCCTATTCAGTGCAGCAGCTTAGCACCTGTCTTTTTCTTTCTCTCTCTGCCTGCCACGCTCAAAGACACACAGACTACAAATATACATAAAATTCATTAACAGCATTTAAACGCTATCTTCACAGTCACAACATAGGAAACTTAGTTAGTTCCTTGTTCTGTAATACGAATTCCCCTAAACTAACGCTTAGGATGTCCTATCTCTAAGATAATATAGGATTGGCATATTACAGATGTTTCTGTAATATGCCCTCAGGATATTTTTTGTGTTAATGTGTGTGATGATGTCACAGGATGACCACACATATTTATTCAATTGTGTATTTGTGCTGCACATTGTGATTTTACTATGTTGGCGTGAATGTTTTATATTTCTCTCTTTTTTTTTTTTTTGCATGTTATAATGGAGTGAGTTGGAATGGATATTTGTGTTTTAAATTGTTTTTATGTTCTTATATGTTTGTTTTGAGTGTCACTCTTGCCCATAAGAAACCCAGCTGCAGGTAATACTCATTGATTAGGGGGAGACGAGCTGGATTGGGAGACAAAACACCGGTAATTAGTTGACTGTTTAAATTGACTGCAAGCCAGACTGGGAGAGAGGAGAAAGATACTAAAAGGAAAATATAGAAGAAGAACAGCAATGGAAGACCTAGAGTAAACAATTCTGAGAGCGAGAGAGAACAGAGAGAGATGGTGAAGATGTAGAGAGAAAAAAAGGGGGGGGGAGAGCAGAGATCAGAGAGAGGCGTGGGTGGACCGGAGAAAGATGCTACTATTGACTTTGGAAACTAAGTATCTGCTTTCCTTGCTGCAAGTATCATATGTATAGTTTATTTTTCTAAACATAGTCATATGCTTTACCTGTCTGATTGCTGTAACTTATTATTGTTGACCCCTTTTTTTAACTGCATTTTACTGTTGATATCTTATATAGTTTTATAAAAGTATTTTATTTTATTTTATACCTGTGAATAATTTAAATCTTATACAACAAGCTTTTATTTTAAAATGTCATTTTTTTTTTGTGTAATGAAATTCCATTCTGGCGTAGTTGGCAATAGTCCTTATGTATTTATTTTTAGAGAGAGTTTAGTGGGATTGTAGTTATTCTGCTACCGCCCCCTCCCTCAATTTCTGACAATTATTTAAAAAGCATATTTCAGGAGCGGTGCTCTTGTAGTTGCATTTTTATCATTTCTGGTTACCGCTGTTCATTATATGCTCTGTGTGTTGACAAGCAGGTCTTAAAATTTTGAATAAAAGGGTTTTTTTTGTTTTGTTTTTGTTATTTTATTTATTTATTGATTGATTGATTGATTGATTGATTGATTTTTACATTAGGTTGGTATAGTACAGTTAAACTGTCTGAATCACACAGATAAAAAGAGATCCTCCCTCTGCTGCATAAATTATCCTGGGACAAAGCCAGAAAATGTGAATGGGAGAATTTTCTTCCACTGAAGGTGGCGAGGGTCTTGCGTGGGTTGCCCATCACTGCTCTAGAGTCTTGGGACAAGGTAGAGTCACGGCCCAAGCTGTTACCAGCAGGAATTAGAGACTCAGAGACAGAAGCTGTTGCGCACATTTATCAAACAAACAACAAATAAATCAACACGGCACAAGGGCCAAAATAACAGGTTTAAACAAAACCAAACTCCCTTTCCCAAACAAAAGATTTTTGTTCCCCTTTATACAGGGGTACGTTCAATAAGCAGAGCGCTCTCTCATGGCGCCCTGTAACATATGTAAGCACTATTGAGCAGTCTGTGAGGAGCGAGCAGTTTCCCAGTAGCAGGCAATACATCGCTGTGTATTAAAAAAATTGCTTTATGTGAGTTTTTAAATTTTTTAATAATTTTTTTCAAATGTAATTACTACTGGTGTATTTCTGTAATAAAGTTACTGACAGTTGGTTTGGTTTAACTTACTGAGGCGCAAGTCAGATTTGTCAAATTATAAATGTTTCCTTTTCTAATATAATTGTCACTAAAAAATATCACAAAAAAACTAAAATTCTTACTTTAAAAAGCTAAAATACTAATATATAATTTATTTATTTGTTTACTTATCACACATTTGTTGGTCATACAAATCCATATTAAAAAAAAAAACTATCTGCAGCCAGCGCACTGATAATGAAATTCAGCCATTTTGAATCTCCAGCGAGGCAGCTTTGAGCTTGACTCGCTATTGTAATGTAGCGCTCTCGGGGTGCAGGTCCTTCAATAGAAAGCAGCACGTAACACCCTGCAGTGCTCTGCCTGTTGAACACACCCCAGGTAGCCATCCCCATATTAGCACTCAGTTACCTAATTGGGGAATGGCCACAACTGTTATTGTTGGCAGAGCGGAATTAACCCAATCCCTGTCAACCATATATTCTCACCATCTGTTTACACAAATATGACTTTTTGCCCTTCCACAAGTCTCCTGAACCAAAAAATACAATTTTCAAGTCTAAAAAAATTTGCCCAGCTATCAATAGTTTTCAACAAAACATTCAGGAAGTATTGTAAGATCCCTCCAGTCATAGAATAACATGCAGATTTTTTATACATGTATCTCTTTGAAAACACTACTTACAGAAAAACAATACACTTAAGCTATAAAATAAATAAATCATGAAATAAATGTGCATATCGACAAAAATAAATTCATAATAAATTCAGAAGTAATAAGGTATTCCAGCCAAAGCAAAACATTCAATACAAATTAATTTAAAGTTGAAATCTTCTATTTTTTTTTTATTTACAAAATAAACATATCTTA
This sequence comes from Polyodon spathula, assembly GCF_017654505.1. NCBI lineage: Eukaryota > Metazoa > Chordata > Actinopteri > Acipenseriformes > Polyodontidae > Polyodon > Polyodon spathula. The sequence continues at coordinate 32,542,690 of NC_054536.1, forward strand.
TACAATGGACTGTTTGGAGGCTGCATGCTGATTGGCTGTTGAGGGCTTTTAACAGCACAATGCACGATGGAACTTATTTTTGCGTAAGCACATTTTGATTTATCAATACACGATATAATAAACTCTTTTTGTTTTAGATTTTGATTTATCTGCTTTTGAGATGTAATTGTAGGATGGCTAAAAGTCTAATAATATGCTCCTTTCAGGTGGAGCTAAAAATCACCACATCATCAATGTATGTGGCATCGTACTGACAATAGGAAGCTAACAACTGGTTCGTCAGTCTCTGAAAGGAGCTCCATGCAACCCGAAGGGCATGGTCCAGAAATGGAACAAGCCACCTGGGGTAGCAAAAGCAATTTTCATTCCTTCGCTGTCTTTTTGTCTTTTTCAGGTGAAATCGGGAATGGAACAAGTCAGCGTGCAATGGGAAAATGTTCCCAATAGCTTCTCCTGCTGCTCCCATGGTCTTACCGGAGTCTGGTTTTACCATTTTATTAATCAAGGTTTCAAAATGCGGCCAGTCTCGACCTAAAATTACTGGATATGGCAACTTTGCAGCAACTGCCACAATTACGCGGCAGATGTAACATCCAACAGTCAAATCTAATTTAGTGAGGGGGTAATCCTTGTTATCCCCATGAATACAAGAAATGACCACAACCCCACGTGACCACCAAGATACCCCTGTCAACAGAGCTTGTTCAATTAAAGTCTGCCCACACCATGTATGTGTGCTCACATCACCAACCCGTATATAAAAAATGCAAGGCCCCTCCCAACTATTACCCCTGCACTTATCGGGTGCTGTCAGTACATAATGAGAGGTCGCACTACATTCCGTCACTGCCGGGCAATTTCGGGCGAGGTGTCCGACCTCCTGGCACTGGTAACAAGTGGGGTGAAAGGGCATCCATGGAGCCTGTATGTCCTGCTGTCGGTGTGGCAAAGGGGATGGGTGCTCTGCTCTCACCCCGCTAGGGTCAACCTGGTTCTCCATTGATGTGGAGGAAGGCTGTCTGTGGGGTACTGATGAGGTGTCCATCCATGGGGAGAGGGGGTGGAGTGCAGTGGGGGACCCGTCCTCGGGCCCGTCGGTCTGGGTCGGTTGGAAGGAGAAGAGGGGATGGCGACTGGTGAGGTGGGAGGCAACGTGTCCTCATACCATTCGGCCAATTTGACTGCTGCATACAGCGTGGTGGAACGATGTCGAGCGAACCAGCTCTCAGTGTCTGCCCCCAGCACCTTAACAACCATTTCTGCCAGTTTTTCTGCGCTGTTGGAGCAGGGGCAGAGCCACTGGGTCACATGATCCACTAGCTGTTGCGCCACCACACGGGATCGCTGGTGTTCACGGAACAGGCAACGATGCATCTCCTCCATGATATCGATTCGCTGGAGCGTCCTTGTACTCAAGGCTTGGTAGGCTGCTTAATCCTCCCCAATCAAATTGGGGTCCAACTGGGTAGCCCACCATCCCCAAAGCCACTGGGCTGCCATTGCCTGCCTTTCAAATGGCAACAGGTAGGCCTCTGGATCATCCTGCAGCGACATCTTTACTACCCGCGTCTTGGGTAGGGGCACTGGTTGTTCTGTCACCAGTTCCCTCCTCTGACTGGCCTCCAGGAACATGGCGTGCATCCTCTCCATCACTGCTGCCATCTCTTCATGTCTCCGCTCCTGTGCCTCCAACATTGCCGCCATTGCTACAGGGTCCATCCTAATCTTATGATCACCAACTGCATCAAAGTGGTGCATGGTGAGTGGCAAATAATGCACACAAGAAGCTATTTTTACTCCCAAAATAGCCTGTGTTTATTAAAACAAGTTAGTCCACAAAATAAATAGATCACGTGTAGGGGAATTCAAGAGTTGTTTAGAGTACTTGCAGTTACTCACTTCCTCAAGATGGCCGACTTCTGTTTTCCGCCTACCGAGTCAACTCATCTATATGGAAGCGTACTAGCAAACTTGCCCGGCTCTCTTTCCGATTGGGAGGGAGATTTACAGCATTGATTCTTCCTTTCTTTATTACATTATCTTACCTGAGATGTTGAACCTATTTTGAGCCAATGTATTGCAGTTTAGATAGGGTTAATGTAAATAGTAGCCTAGTCTAGTGAAAGGTTTAAGATGTAAATCTGTGTAACGTAGCGGTTATGTAGTTGGAGTGAAAGTTCAAATCCTGCCATATATATTCTCAGAAAGTGTAGACCTGGGGAGCAAAGGACTACACATGCTAGAAAGTCACAGGCTGAAAAGCCTTAATTGTATTATTGTTATATTATTAATTAACCCTTGCACTTGGCTATCATTATAAATTAGAGAGGATGTTTTTAGAAAACAGCCATTCTCTTCAAGGCTGCTGTGTGAGTAAGCCCAACTGCGTGTGTGTGTGTGTGTGTGTGTGTGTGTGTGTGTGTGTGTGTGTGTGTGTGTGTGTGTGTGTGCATGCGTGTGCATGTGTGTGTGCGTGTGTACAGCCATAGAAAGGTAGTGTAAAACCTTTTAGAAATGGTGAAAAACTATGTGTTTTTGTTTGTTTTGTTTCGTGGCTGGTAAACAGCTGTCCGGCAATAGTTAGGTTCCTGAAATGTGTTTATCCAGCACTCCAAAACAGAGTTAGGTTTTGTTTTCATTTTGTTTATTAAAAATAGCGCGGAAGCTTTTGTGTCCTTGGTCAATTTTGTGTCATGTGTGCAAAAGTTATGTATGTTCAATGAAAATGTCATTCATATCAACTAATTTTTTTCACATTGAAAATGTGTTTGTTACACATAAATAAAATGCATTTAATTTTGTTTTAAGTTTACAATATAAATGCTGTGTGGGAATCAAACCCAAGAGCAGCTTGAACTGCAGGTGCCCTAGCTTTCACGCCACAAAGTTTGTACTTACGTTTTACAACATTTGCAAGTAGTATAGCAGTAAAGTTATAGTTGTTAACAAGTAACGAAACAAACAAGATTTAGCAAATAATGATTATGTATTATCCCGATTGTATTGAAAGCTTTCATTTGATTTTGCAAATTATTATAATAAGCTTGATCTGTTCATTTAGTATATTGTAACAGTTTTGTGTTTAGGAATAGTACTCAGGGAAATGGTGTTGAATTCTCAAAATGTTTGTTTTATTTGAAACTACAGAGAATTCCTGTCCAGGTGCTGGAATTCACGGCACCAAAATAATAACCCTACATTTTAGACTTGGCACTTTCAGTGCATATTCTGTCCAGTCACAGCTCACACGCTCGTTCAGTCGCACCCACACTTTCTCATTCAAGTTCAACGCTGGACTGTCTCCAGTCCTCAGGCTCATGCTCCCCCTTATTATATACCCTCCTGTTATTTCCCACCGCTGTCCGGCTCATCAACCAATCACATCCATGCTCTGCAATCCCCGAAAACAGCAACACACATTCTCCCCACGCATTCACTCACTCCTCCTTCCCATGCTAAGTAACGACATGACATGTTCCCCTTACAATACACAAAACATAAAAGACAGACAAGACAAACTAAATAGACAACAAGTCCTGCAACAAAGCAATTGTCTGGGTCGTTACAATATATATTTTTTAACTTTAAAGTAAAAATATATGAAAGAGTGATGACCTTTATGTACAAAAATCTTCACTAATATACAATTGAACAATTGTTGAGTATTTATTTTAGTTTTATACAGTATTTAATGGCAGTGTTTGTATCTGATAGTAAAAAATAAATATCAAGGTAGATAAAGAAATACATACATGTCTATGTATTGATTTATGTGTTCATTTATTCCAATATTTATTAATGTGTTTATTTATTTTTTACTTTTACCAAATATATAGGCTGTCCTTCAGCATAACATGCGAGCTCAGAAAAATTGATATATACGCTCCTATATCTGTTTGACTCAGAACAGTATTGATTAAAGGAGGCTTTATTTAGATTACATCATGTCTATGTCATTTATTCCAATATTTATTAATGTGTTTATTTATTTTTTACTTTTACCAAATATATAGGCTGTCCTTCAGCATAACTAATTCTCAGAAAAATATACGCTCCTTTTTGTCCAGAGGGGATCACAAACAGCGTTACTCTCATCAACAGATATTCAAAGGAACTGTACTTCCTTGCGCCTACAGGGACCACAATGAGCATTACACTGACAAGAAACCACATTTTTTCAGAGCTCAAGATCAGAATCTCAGAATGATGTTGATGATGATGATGATGATGATGATGATGATGATGATGATGATGATGATGATGACTCGAAAAATCTCAAAAATATGTCCCGAGAAGTCTCAGCTTTCAAAATACTGCTTGTTTTCTCAACTAATCATGAATCATGTAATAGAACTGACAGTAGCACAACACCCTTGGAAACTGAAGGTTATAGTTTCAAATCCGACACGTCTGACCTTTTTTATATTTACTGTATGTAAGTTTTGGGGTTTTTTTGCAGACAAATGTTCCATTTTAAAACAGAAATAAATAATTTAATATAAATGATATAGACGTCACAGTAAATGCATTCCTTAGTATATTTCCTTGTTGACAAAACAAGTTAATTGTCATTAAATTCGGATGTCCTGTAATATCCATATATGTGGATAAAAGTGCCTGGGGTCTGCAAAAATCTGAAAAAAAAAAAAAATAGGAGTAAAAGAAGGAGAAGGACATTTTACCTTACTTTGGCATCTTATTTCTCTTATTATATGACTTTTTTTTCTACATTTCACCTAAGAGTGTTGGGAACTATACATTTTTGCCGTGCCAATACCCTTAAAACATGTAAACTATCCGTGCTGTATACAGTCTTGCAGTTCTCACTGATAACTTGGTGTGAGGTACTAATAATAATATTAATATAATGACAATACATATAAAATATAAAAAAGCCTGTGTCTCATATGTTATCCTGCCACAAATAAACAGACCCAAACAAATACATTTTCAAACAGGATTTAAACATTTCAATTGTGCTAGCATTCCTGATATGAAACTAAATGCCCTGGCTCCGACAGAGTTCAAACAAATTTTAGGGACTGTCAGAAGATTAGCATTTTTCGATCTCAGAAAACAACCAGGAACATATAGGTCAGCAAATCTTGAAGATAAGACTGTCCAAGAACTTGTAAGGCCTTATCGGTAATAAGAATAATAATAAAGAAGCTGAAAATACTAAATGTTATACTGTAATATAACACTTAAGCTCAACCTTAAATGACAAGCATTAAGAAATATTACACTATGTGGTAACTGCTGTAGAGAGAGAGTTTTGTTTCCAGATATCCTAAAAAAGGGATGATGTTATAAAAAATGGTATTAATAAAAACTGTGCTATGAGAAAATGATATAAAAAGGTAAAGTCAAACAATGCCCAATAGAGGCTAAAATAACCCTCAAATTTATATGTAAAAGGCACTACTACTACTAATGATGTACTTGGCCATTTTAATCTCCATAGTATTCTCTGAAATCATCCGCATACTTTCCAGACCCTGGGTACTCACCTACAACAGGACCTGGCCATGCTACAATAATAGCCTTGGATTAGAAGATATATACATTTATTTTGTACTTATTACTTATCTTACAATAATAGCTTGTGCGCTTCTCTGTTGTGTGTTTGTGTGAATTAATTACACAAAAAGATTTTTCAGGCAGAAACACTATAAAAGCAGACTTTTTTTATTTTATTTGCTCAAAATGCCAAAATAAAATCTGATCAAAATCAAAGCTCAGCCAATCAACATGCAGTGATTATACTGACGTTAATGGTGAGCAATAGTAGCTAATAGAAACAGAAGCAGTATGAGGAAACAGAATGCAAGCAGCATGAATTGTGCTGAATGAAAACACATTTGAGAAATGGAGTGAGTGAGTGGATGGAATATATATAAAAAGCAATAACACACAAGAAGACAGGGACTGTAATACCTCAGGTGCATTATGAGGCTCAAGGTGCAGCTGAGTTCTTTCAATCACAGTAATTACTCTAAATCATCATAACCCCCTTGGATTTGTACTCTACACTTTAGGCTGTATACCCAAGCATTCTCTTTGCCTTTTTGATTGCTTCCCTGCACTATCTGGCTGATGACAGTGATGAGCCTATTACAACTCCAAGGTCCATCCCTTGGTGAGTCTGTTGCAGTTCTGCTCCCCCAATCTGGTATTTGTATTGTACATTTTTGCCATGTTTTTGCCCAGCTCTATATGTGGTATACATTTTTTCTGAATTTCCTTTGTGTCGTCTGGAAATTTGACAAGTTTGACTAAGTCATTGATGTAGATAAGAAACAACGGAGCCCATGTCACATATTTGTCACATATAAGGTCCCTAGAATGCAGTATTAAAACATCAGAAAATCTTGCAGGTCTGCTTTTCTCAGGTTTACAGAATGAATACCACATCTAGCTGGCCCAGCAGACTTGTGTGTCGACAGAAACATGTACAGAGATCAGTATACACTGTACAGCTGCATGTGGAAAAAACGCCTGATTTGTAAACCATTTTTCAATGGATGGCAACTTCTAAGGGATTGCATGGTAAATGAGGACTAATTGAAGATAAGCTCCCACACATTATAAGTATTTGCAGTTGGTGCTACTTGTCAGTCTGTATATTTCTCCTGGACAAGGTGCAGTAATAAGCATGCCTTTGAAAAACACCTGCAGCCACCAATGTGTTCCGCTGTTGCTGAAAATGGCAGAACTGTAGACATAGAGAAATAATTATGGGGGTCTATTTTTTCAGATTTGTTTTCTTTTTTCCATTTGTTGTGTCGCTTACCATTACGTTGTATTGGTCTCGTGTAGCCGGCAGTGTCAGGATCCCTTTTATTAGACATTGTTCTCGATTTAGGTTTCTGTGTAAAAGTAAATGGATCTGGGTGTAACTGTGTAACTGCACTGTAGTGACTCTACCAGGGAGTATTGAGACTCATCTCAGAATACAGAAATTCAAGAGATAATACAGGCTCACCCCGAGACCTGGTACATATTTTCATTTTACTGTGGATAGCTAGTCAAAGTGAAATTGCTGTTGTTTTAAATGCTTTTGATTTTGTTGTTGTTGTTGTGCTGCTTTATATATATATACACGTATACAGTACTGTGCAAAAGTTTTAGGCAGGTGTGAAAAAATGCTGTAAAGTAAGAATGTTTTCAAAAATAGACATGCTAATAGATTAGATTTATCAATTAACTAAATGCAAAGTGAGTGAACAGAAGAAAAATCTAAATCAAATCCATATTTGCTGTGACCACCCTTTGCCTTCAGAACAGCATCAATTCTTCTAGGTACACTTGCACACAGTTTTTAAAGGAACTTGGCAGGTAGGTTGGCCCAAACATCTTGGAGAACTAACCACAGCTCTTCTGTGGATTTAGGCAGCCTCAGTTGCTTTTCTCTCTTCATGTAATCCCAGACAGACTTGAAGAAGTTGAGATCAGGGCTGTGTCGGGGCCATACCATCACTTCCAGGACTCCTTGTTCTTTACGCTGAAGACAGTTCTTAACGACTTTCACTGTATGTTTGGGGTCGTTGTCATGCTGCAGAATAAATTTGGGGCCAATGAGATGCCTCCCTGATGGTATTGCATGATGGATAAGTATCTGCCTGTACTTCTCAGCATTGAGGAGACCTTTAATTCTGACCAAATCCCCAACTCCATTTGTAGAAATGCAGCCCCAAGCTTGCAAGGAACCTCCACCATGCTTCTCTGTTGCCTGCAGACACTCATTCGTGTACCGCTCTCCAGCCCTTTGGCGAACAAACTGCCTTCTGCAACAGCCAAATATTTCAAATTTTGACTCATCAGTCCAGAGCACCTGCTGCCATTTTTCTACACCTCAGTTCCTGTGTTTTCGTGCATAGTTGAGTCACTTGGCCTTGTTTCCACGTCGGAGGTATGGCTTTTTGGCCGCAAGTCTTCCATGAAGGCCACTTCTGACCAGACTTCTCCAGACAATAGATGTGTGTACCAGGGTCTCGCTGTTTTCTGCCAATTCTGAGCTGTTGGCATTGCTGAACATCTTCCAGTTGCGAAGGGAAGTAAGCATGATGTGTCTTTCATCTGCTGCAGTAAGTTTCCTTGGCCGACCAATGCGTCTGCAGTCCTCAATGTTGCCCGTTTCTTTGTGCTTCTTCAAAAGAGCTTGGACAGCATCTGGAAACCCCTGTCTGCCTTGAAATTTCTGCCTGGGAGAGACCTTGCTGATGCAGTATGACTACCTTGTGTCTTGTTGTTGTGCTCAGGCTTGCCATGGTGTATGACTTTTGACAGTAAACTGTCTTCAGCAACCTCACCTTGTTAGCTGAGTTTGGCTGTTCCTCACCCAGTTTTATTCCTCCTACACAGCTGTTTCTGTTTCAGTTAATGATTGTGTTTCAACCTACATATTGAATTGATGATCATTAGCACCTGTTTGGTATAATTGTTTAATCATACACCTGACTATATGCCTACAAAATCCCTGACTTTGTGCAAGTGTACCTAGAAGAATTGATGCTGTTTTGAAGGCAAAGGGTGGTCACACCAAATATGGATTTGATTTAGATTTTTCTTCTGTTCACTCACTTTGCATTTAGTTAATTGATAAATATAATCTATTAACATGTCTATTTTTGAAAGCATTCTTACTTTACAGCATTTTTTCACACCTGCCTAAAACTTTTGCACAGTACTGTATATATATATATATATATATATATATATATATATATATATATATATATATATATATATATATATATATATATATGATCTTATTTACATCAAGGCCAGTAAAGAAACTTTGAAGTTTCGGTGTGTATAAACAACCAATTAGATCACCATAAAGCTTACTGTTCATGAAGAAGGATGCTCCCACACTCATTATGTCATAAACTACCAATCAGGAGGCTATAAATAAACCAGTCACTTACCCCTCCTTACACAAAAATGATTCACATCCTTTCATCTCCCCCAATCGCCACCACCTTTTCAATTTCCCCTTGGTTAAATCACTGAGGGTGTATTGCCTCATCTAGCTGGCCAGCACTGGGTCTGCAAACCAAGCAGGCTTTCATCTGTATCATACTCCATAATCATAAATAAAATTTCAGTTACAGCACACCCTCGTTATAACGAACCTGTTGGGGTCCAAGCCTTTTGTTCGTTATATTGAGGGGTTCGTTATAGTGAAAGGACAATCAAAATGAACGATACAAACTGTTGGATTAAGTTAATGAGATGAGATTGTGAATACAAGTAGAATTACATGTACCTCTTTGTTTCATGTATGCAGTATTCTGCCTTTGCTCTATCCAATTCATTAAATAATTAAAATTCAGTACAAAAAAGCACAAATCCCAAATCTCAAAATCAGTCATCAAATCTTAATCCAACACGCAAGAATCCCAAATCAACCCAACATGAAAAGTTAAACAGATCCTTTTTTGTAAATCAATTTTGCTTTGCCACATGGTTGCTGAACAAGCCAAAAACGAATGCTTTTTGACAACCTATATTCACGACAGTGATATGCCTGCATACTACTTTTTTCAAATGATCAATATAGTTTTCAGCTTTGTTGCAACATAAAATTATTTTTGTTTCAGAGGCAGTTACACAGCGCGCTTCTTATTAAGACAAAAGAGTTGACTTCACTGCAAGGCGGCATCCCATACGTACAGACTGGGATGGTGACAGTGTGTGTATATTGTAAAAAAAATCATTAACACTATCAATCAATCAGTCTTTATTTTACATAGCACCTTTCATAGTGGACCACCATCACAAAGTGCTTTTCTTAAAACGTCACTTTCCTGTGTTTACATGATTAACAATAGAAAATATAATTAGAATTCAACTGTATGGATTGAAGTTTTCGGAAAACGCAGGATATATAAACGCAAAGTACTGCAGTAGCCTAAGTACGAAGACCAGACATTTCTGCGATAAAATGGAGACCAATCCAATATAGTGCTTTATCGAAGTGTCAGGTCTTAAATTCAATTATAAAATGGCTTGGATAAATTAAGTGCTGTGGTTGGCTGAACAAGATCACATGACCGTGACGGTAATAACTGTCTTACCGCACAGCTATGACATCATAGACTAACTTAGTTACCTGATCTATTAATATTACTACACCTTAATAGTAACAATTATCTAAACATTGTTTCTGTAGGTAAAAATGTCAACATACAACTGAAACAGCATTTAAATCACTCAATAATCTGTTTTTTTTTTTTTTCATCTCTGTTACTATGAATTATAGAAGTATTGGCAAATATACTGTGGTATTTATTTAGTCAGAGAACAGAACAAAGAAAACTCTGAGGCAAGCAGTCTTAGTAACACTATTCAAAAGCCATTCGAGAAATCACCACTCAATTCTCACTCAGCATGTAATATACTGTATATGTAGCAGCTGCATCTACTTATAAAACTGACAAGCGAGTATGCAATATTTAAACTCGACATCTCACCACTACGCTCTGATTTCAGAAACATTTAAAACAAAATTAAAATCTCTCCTGCTCTCTGCTAACACAACCGTTGGGCTTTTAAACAAGGTCGTGTTCGGTATAGAATTCTATTGTGCTCGCCGTGGACGGGAAGGACTGCGGCACTGCGCAAACTGACTTGGCAGTTGTTTAGTCCACATATCATCTAATGCTGGTTTACAATCTAGGGAAATTATGCCGGTTACCGGCATCAGTGTGAAAACAGCCTCATAAATTATTTGTCAGCTTCTCTTGAAGACTGCAAAGCCTGAATAGGATAAGTTCTTACAAAAAAAAAAAAAAAAACACTCGGAAGCCCCTCGTCGAGTGCCAATGCAGTGTGTTTGGCTGCTCCTTGAATCCTCCCTCAGGAAGTGGAAAATCAGTCTGCTTTAAATTCACAAATGTCATTTAATCTCGAAAAATGTTATTATAAATGGCAATGTTCAATGTAATGTTTATGCCAAATAAAAAAAAAAAGTACAAAATATATGTTACAATCAAACAGTCTTTAAGGGACTATTTTTTCTCAGTGGAAAGATACATAATATAGTCTTTCTTTTTCGTTAAAAAAACAGTTTGTGTAATTATTTTCCTTTTTTATTTATTTTTTTATTTTATAAGTGAAATAACCTACTTCAGGGCGTGCGGTAAGAATTGTCTTACCGCACACACTGTCCTGGGTTATTTCTTACAGATTACTATCCTATACCTCTATTCAGATTCCCCACAATGTGCAATCAGCCTTTCCAACATCTCATCCTGTTCTACATTACCAGTTTCGTTTGCAGACATTATTTTACATTATCAATTCATTTTAAAGCTGGAAAAGAGTTGTTGCTTCAGGATGCATGCAGACTGACTACAGATTATTATTGTTTTCTAAAACCACGTGCAGGATTGGAGGTCAAACACATTTTGTTAGTTTTTAATTGGAAATTTCTAGGTGCTGTTTTCCGAAAAGTGACTTTCAGAATATTCTGATACATTTTCCGAAAACTGTGTTTACATGACTTTTGATATCGGAATTAGTTTTCCGAAAAATAATGGAATTTTAATGCTCATGTAAACACACTAAATGATCAAAGACAATCTGCCAACTGTTAACTAACAACCAGGGGTCACAAATGGAGATTTGACAAAGGGGCATTCAGAAAAGAAAATAGGAGGCACTTTTTTACACAGAGAATTGTGAGGGTCTAGAATCAACTCCCCAGTAATGTTGTTGAAGCTGACACCCTGGGATCCTTCAAGAAGCTGCTTGATGAGATTTTGGGATCAATAAGCTACTAACAACCAAACGAGCAAGATGGGCCGAATGGCCTCCTCTCATTTGTAAACTTTCTTATGTTCTTATGTTCTAATTAACAGGTTGCTGTGGGCCATGACCTACGCTGCTAAAACCAATACCTGTTTTAAAGGAATCTCAGGGTGAAACAATTCTGTCTCTGTTTATTCGCTTCTCTCTCCCTGTCATTGGTCTTTAGCCCCCACTTAGTCCTGCCTCATCCCACTCCATGGCCAATCACCAGCAGCTCCTGTGGTCTGTGCCTGTTGCCCATAGTCTGTTCGACCGATGTGAAACACAGCTCCTCCTACCCCAAGCATTCCTGCACTTCACAGACCTCACATACATTACAATAGTATCATTTTTATTTTATTTATTTGGGATCCAGGGGCCAAGTTCGTTATCACCGAAGGTTTGTTATAATGAAGGGTGTTATAGCAAGGGTGTACGGTATTCTTGTTTTGTGTTGCATGGAATATTGTTCATATAAAGCTGGACCAAACAACAATCAGACCATGGTTTTGAGGGGCTTTATGCAACACATAACACATTGATTATTGTGCTAGTTTACAAGGTCAGATGAAAAAAATCTTTCTGTTAGAAATTCACTGCTATTGTGAATATTTTAGATCTTTATTTTATTGACTTCTTGTTGTTTAAGCAATCTTTATTGTTGCACAGCTGTACTCTTATTGTTCTCAAGAAAACAAATCACTTAGAAATTGGGATTTTCTTTGTTTTTGCTGTGATTTCTTTGGCAAGATATATTTTCTGTTTGTTACCCTAATGTATTTCCATTGATCTGACGTGATTCTAAATGTGTTTAAAACTGTTTCTGTTCAGTTCAATCAGACACTGCCTAATTTGTATGTTCTATATAAACATAAGGGATGCTAGTTAAACTAGACAGATATATTTTGTACTGAATAAATGGTAGAACATACATTAAAGGCTTTTAACAGCTCCTGGCCAATTTATTATGACCTGTCTGCACAATTGGATTAGTCATCGCCATGAATTAGAGATGCAAATTAGTTTGATCATATGATGTGCCATTTCTGCAACACAATTGCAAACAGTTTTTGGGAAAGGACAAGGACCCAACAGCATTAAAAATAGGCAAGACAGTGGGAGCACAATGTGTAGGTGCCACAGTATTGCACCAACAATTGAAAACTGAAGGGAAACAGAGAGACAGACAGAGGGAAAAGATGGTTAGAGAGGTTTGTCAGTTCTGAAATAATAACAACCCCTTGAGACCTTCCAACCCTTGTGCAGTCTATGCCTTATCGTGTGAAGGCTTTGATCAGGGAGGCCCAACAAAATATTAGATACAGGTCCTAATAAAGTGGCCAAGCAATTTATTTATTTATGGACCTCCAACTTTCTAAATTAAAGGATGCATTCAAAGATAAAAATGTACCTGAAGACAGTCCAAAAGATTGTCTGACAAAATGTTTGTTTTGTAAAATGTCATGAATTGAAGGTAGATGCCAAGGCATAAATATAGATGCTACAGTGTTGCCATTCCAGATGATCTACGCTCTGACCCCAAATCTGGACCCCTGGGGAGCACGAGTGATTTAATATATAGTTGCATTTAGGCACGAGGATTGCACAATCACTTCAGGTGCAGATAAAATGTGTATTAATATGTGAGCTCATGGAGTGCACAGATTAATTCATGTGCTGGGATTAAATAATTAATTAGTAATTGAATCCCTGCACAATTTGACACTTGATTTATTTAGTATATCTCTGTCTGTCTATTTGTTTTGGCCACCATGCCATTTTGTTTGTTCAGTCAATGTTTGTTCTGTTTTGTTCAACTCTTTTATTCTGCAATAAACCGGTGCATCAGCGCAATTGACATTTCACCTTGCAGTATTGTGTATTCTTCTGGGTCTGACGTCACCACCACCAGCCAGCCTGTCTACAGGGACCCAGCACTGTAAACTTTATTCTGCAATGCTGGAACCAAAAATGTTCTTGGGAAGAGGATTTTAAAATATACAGAAAATGGCAGAGAAGGAAGTCACCAAAAATCAATGTAAAAAGTATGTAAAGTTAAGTTACAATTAATCCTTATAGGAATAGACAAAGAGAAGCACAAATTAGATTTAAAATCACTATGAGCACAATGTTTTACTCTCATATCCCCAACAAATGAGTAATATCAGAGTCAGCAGATCGCCTAGATAAGACAGAAATTATTTAGAACCCCAAACAAGAACATACCCTGTCATGATTAGAATCTAAAGAAAGACAATTTCTTCTGGAGAACCTAAAAGGAATTTAGAATAAACTGTGAAACAAGAGTTTTTCCTTCTTTTTTTTAATATATTTAGTCATCACCAATTTTTTACCCTGGTTTTCTACCCAATTTTGTATGCCCAGTTATTATCTGTATCCTCAGCTCACTGCTCACAACCCATCTGCCGACTCGGGAAACAGTGGATGGAACACACGTCCTCTGAAATGTACTCCTGCCAATCTGTCATTTTTCGCACCACCAGACTAACAGTGCTGGAGGACAACACAGATTTGGTGGCTCCACTGCAGAACCACAGCCTCCCAATCGTCCCTATCATATTTGCTAAGAATGGTATCTTCTAAGAAGAAAACAACGAATGGCTGCACTTCTCAGCAAGACCTCCAACCATCTCATAGGAATTTAACTTTAATATAATTCTTATCTTCATCATGGCATAACCGTGCCCTCTATATAACAAACACAATAAGAAGTTGTTATACAAGTTTATTATAATGTGTAAATCCTGTGTCATTTTCAGAGAGCGATATCAAGAAAAATGTTATATGTTATAATAAATATGATTATTATAATAATAACAATTGGAACACTGAAATACCACCAAGATCCATTTAAGAATAATAACGTCAAACACTACATACAGTCTTATATACCTGCATCTCTTAGTTCTGAGTGGCAGGCTGCTACATAGTATAATTTGTTTTTCCCGCACTTCCAACTACAAGGGCGGTTTTTGTTGCAGTGTTGTAACGAACCCCTATGTAAAGCTGCAATGTTCTTATAGGTGCTATATTTGAAACCTTTCTAGCATGCATATCTCCTCCCTTTACACTGTATGTAGCGTAAACTGCACTCAAAGTAGTAGAGGAATCATGTATGGGTTATATGCAAATGATATAACCTGCCTAAAGCTATGTATGACCAAAGGATCCTGGAGATTTTTCAATTATATCAGACTTCTGAGTGTCTTTCTACTTCCTATGGGCCTACATTCACCTCCAAACATAGCTTATTGCAGGTTCTTCTCCTCTTAAGTGTTCTGACAAATCACGCTCTCTGATTACAAACAATCAAATGACCCTGGAGTATTTTCAGCACTACCACGCAGGTCCAAAGTCATTTTTGAATCAATGTAATTGTGTCCTCCGCCATCTCTTGAACAGAAACCTGTCTTTAATATTTTTGGAGGGCTATGTCTCAATAAAAATGACAACAGCCATCCATGTTAAAAAAAGAGAAAAAAATCAGAAAATGTAAGTAGACGTATTTCCATAAGTAAATAAGAATTGGAAGATTGAGGTGACCAGTTTACATTTGTATTTGACCCTTGCTGGATTTGCTTTGTTTGAGTTGACTTGACTGTGAAAAAAAAAGATCTAAAAAGTAAACACTGCTGTGTTTTAATCAGTGGATATTGCTTAATCCAAAGGTCAGGAACATTGTACACAAAATGTTTCTTTAAAACGTATGAAGAATTGTATTAAAGGTTAGGAAATTGGGTTTTGAAAAAAAGAATTAGAAACAATGTTCTAAAAAAAATAAATAAATAAAAAAGGCTAAGTTGCCATTTAGAGATGCCTTTTTTTAATATGCCCAGACATATTTCAATATCATATGTCATTTTCTTAAAGAAAGATTTTCTTTGGGTCAACCCGCCATATGACGTGGAAAGAATTTATTGTTGTCAGGTTCTCAACAGTATGAAAGAACATCTCAAATAAGACACATAACTGAGTGACTTGGAAAATACATAAATAAATCGCTATGAGGGTTGTGCATAAAAATAGATAGTGTTTCCCAATCATCCTGTTAGTGCGTCAGTTCTCTCAATTTATCAAGAGTGTAATCATTCATGGTTACATTTCTATTTCAGGGAACTGTTATGATAATAACCCAACGTTCCCTATCAAGTACGAAATGTAACCATTACTGTATGGGTGAGTGTACCAAAGCCGACGCAAGGGCAAGATTGTGCAACAACCGGACTGCTACAAGGTTAAGCCGAGGCTGCATTGTGCGTTACCACTCGGAACCCCAGTAACAAGTATCTAGATCTAAAAATTGAGGGAGAACTCACCTCTGTGTTTATATTGTAAAGGTTGAGCTCGTGGCCGCCCTTAACACTCTTGTTCCAAACCCAGGGTTTTGCGGATCCACAACATTCAGCTGATAGAACCTAGTGAAGGTACGGGGAGTAACCCACACCACTGCATTGCAAATGTCATTGACAGATGCACCCTGGAATAAAACCCACAAATTTGTCACACCCCTGTAAGAAATGAGTCGCGAGCTTTTCTGGAGGGTGCAAGTTGGCCAGCTCATAGGCATTCTTGACTGTGTCTGTGATCTATGGAACTTTGTTCCAGAACAGACAACATATTGTCTGGTTGACATGGAATGTCGAGAGTGTTCGGCAAAAAAGCAGGATTGGTACAAAGCATAACCTTTGCCCTGGTTTCTGCAAAAACTAAGCAGGCTTTTGCATCGAAAATGCTTGCATCTCACCCACCACTTAGCCAATGTAATTGTAAACAAGGATTTCAAAGATAAATATTTCAACTTAACTGAATGCAAGGGCTCAAAGGGAGACTTCATAAGTGCTTCAAGTACCTCATTAAGCCTCCAATGAGGGACAACATCCTTCATAGGTGGCCCGCCAGAAAGCTGAGCTAGTGGGGAGAATGAATCAATTTTGATATGGCAAGCTGATAGCTGCCAAATAGACCTTTAATGTAGAATGGGATTCACCTTATCAACAGGTCCTGCAAAGGAAATTGCAATATAACTGCCATGGAAGAGTTTGTGGGGTCAAAGCCCTTAGGCTAGCACCACGTTTGAAAACGCCTCACTTTTACCCATACAGGTAATGTGAGAAGCTGCTCTCGCAATCTGAAGGGTGTCAATAACCCTGTCAGAAATCGTCGTTCAGGGGTCAGACCCAGAGCCACAGGTTCGATGGATTGGGATGCTACAATGTCCCCCGCGCCTGCCAGGTCCTGTGTGATTTTCTCCAGACACAGCGGGAGGTGAGCAATTGGAAGACATACTTTCAAACCCTTATGTGGAGTGCCATACTGCACACTGCCCCAGACTAGGCTGGACGCATTCATGGTGAAATAACGGTGAAGTGCAGATGGGCAAGCTGTTTGCCCCAAGTGAGTGCCCTTAGTGAAGAACACCGTCAATGGGGAGCCTCGGTTCAGTGCAGGTTGAAAAACCCTGTTATTGATCCAGGCTTGCACAGGGCCCAAAGTTCTGGAACGTCATTACCATGAGTGCAATGTTGAGCTGAATACTCTACACTCTGCCATCCGAAAAGAGAGGACAGCATGGAACCAGAGTCCAAGCACACTCCTAGATAGGAGACTCTCTGAGAAGGTGTAAGCTGGCTCTTTGCAGATTCATCGTAAGCACTAACCATAGAAGGTGGCCAATGAACAGTTACGTGTGAGCATAGGAGACTTGGCAATATGAACTAGTCATCCAATAATCAGTACTCCTGATACCTCTGAGTCTCAGTGGGGCCAGCATAGCTTCCTTGTGCCTCGAAAAGGCATGGCATGTAAAAGGTAAAACGGCAAAACTTGAACTCGTAGCTGTTCCCTAAAAGCAAATCGCAGGTACTCAAGTGTGCCAGTTTTTATGGGGATATAGAAATAGGCATCTTTGAGGTCCACCTTGATGAACCAATTTCCTGGCCTGAATGACTGCAACTTATCTTTTGTATTGTAACAGTCTGAATCTCCTTCGTCTCACAACAGGTTGACCTGCCTGAGGTCGAGGATTGGTCTGAGGCCCATCCCGCTTGGGCATGGAGCATAACCCATCCTCCAATTGGAGGGGGTGTACCATATGAATAGCTTGTTTTTGTAGCAGAGCTGCCACCTCCTGGGACACCACAGCGATGTTGTGTAGGTCTGTGACTTATGCTGCTGTCACGTCACGAAAGGTAGGGGGACTATGCTTGAACTGCAATGAGTAGCCGGTCTGAACAGTAGTAAACACCCAGATGTCTGTGGTGCACTGATGCCAATACTCCAGATGGCTCCCTGAGAGACACAGAGCGCTCTGTCCAGCTGCAGGAGAAACCTTTCTCCAACATATGCTTGGAGAATGTACAGAAAACTTGCAGAAATGCGGTTTACCAGTGTGCCTCCTTTGCGTGCTGCTGACTCAGGCAGGAAGAGTATCTGCTTTCCCATAGGCAGGCTGGCCTTGCATATGTCACTCGGATAAAACCCAAATAGCAAGCAATGTACCAGTAGAATGTACAGTTGCTACCTCAGCTTGCTAAAAATAGCAACTGGACTGTCAACGAGGCCTGCTTGGTATCAGACTGGGGATTATAAAACCTCGGTCAGTAGCAGGTCGGAACTAGAACTGTGCCTTCAAATCTATGGACAATCAGGTCTTTAATATTTCCTCTAATTTGACCAAAACATTAGCAAGTATGGAGCTTTTAACATGGTCTCGCCAGCAGCTGTCAGAAGCATCATACAACATTGCCTCTTATATGTGCCCAAACTGTGGATTTCATTTCCAAATTATAAAAAGAATATAATAATATAAAATATAAATATAAAAAGAAATGAGGTCAAACATATACTTTTTTGTTTTTTTGGATCTTCAACTTGCGAGCTGCTTGATATACTCTGTTTTGCTACTATTCACAGAAACAGCTTCTAAAACGTGGGATCCACTTGAAAATACAGGCATAATAATACCCTGTAGCTACCGTTTTCTAATAAACACAAGCTGTATATAGCATGCAGTTTTGTGATGATAACCAAGTTGTGGAAATACACACATTAACGAAAAATATTAAAAAAAATATTTATTCTCATAATGTAAAATGCCTATGCATATTCTGTGTAGGTTTGCCATAGCTTGACAAGTGCATTTTCCTATCATCTGTACAGTATGCCAAGAATATTTGCATTGCTCTTTCCATTCCCCAGTTTATAGTAGCCAGCAGGTCTCAGGCGTTGCTTTTGAAATCTCTAAGAGATGACCTTCACTGTGTTATTTGTGGAGGTACTGCATGGCAGAATCTAATACTTTGCAACACAAGTGGCTGTAAAATCAAATCTCTTCAGATCCTCTTAATTCCACACAGTCCCTACTACCTCCTGTCCAGTATGTCATTTTGCATCACGGAACAGTACACTTTTTTCTATCTACATATTTGTACTTATGTTTATTTATTTATAGATTTAAATGTGATTGCATTTCTTAAATAATTATTTTTGTTCTTATGTTAACAAATACAGACACACACACACACACACACACACGCGCATATATATATATATATATATATATATATATATATATATATATATATATATATATTATATATATATATTATAAACACATGTGTAGATTTTGTAAATAGGGTTTACTAGGTGCTTTGTTATTGTTTAAAATGTGTTAAATTGTTAATTGTTTGACCCATCATTACCTGCAGCTGGCCATCATCAGCAGAGTATAAAAATTGCTCAGTTAGTCAGCACTGGGAGGTCTGCTGTGTGAAAAGCGTCTGTGTGACTTGACCTTCAGAATCATAAGTGTAGGATTTCATGTTTGTTGTTATAAAAAAAAAGTGTGTTATTGTTTTGACAGGAAAACCGCTTAGCTGTCCTGTATTTAGTTTATGTTCCTGTTTGTTTATGAAGTATTCCAGAGAGACTTAGGTTTTAATTTTTGGTTTGTCTGCTTAAAAAAATAAATAGAGCATCCGCGCTTAAAAACAAAGTTTCCTGTGTGCTGGTAAGGTCATGTGCTGGAAAAGAACCCAAAGAGAGCACCAATCTCTTACATTATATTATATATATATATATATATATATATATATATATATATATATATATATATATATATATATATATATATATACATGTTTCACATGTTGTATGAATGTATGTTTCGATAAGCAAATTCCAAGTTGCCCCCAAATTAATTTTACCTAAAATAATATTAACAGCATTACTGGCCCCTCACTAAATTAGAGAAGGCTAGGGTCGATTGTGTTAGTTTGTATACTGGACAAAAATATAAATGTGTTAGTCCCATGTTTCATGAGCTGAAATAACAGCACAAAAAGCTTATTTCTCTCAAATTTTGTGCACAGATTTGTTTACATCCCTGTTAGTGAGCATTTCTCCTTTTCCAAGATAATCCATCCTCCTGACAGGTGTGGGATATCAAGAAGCTGATTAAACAGCATGATCGTTACACAGGTGCACCTTGTGCTGGGGACAATAAAAGGCCACTCTAAAATGTGCAGTTTTGTCACACAACACAATGTCACAGATGTCTCAAGCATGCAATTGGCATGCTGACGGCAGGAATGTCCACCAGAGCTGTTGCCAGAGAACTGAATGTTCATTTCTCTACCATAAGCCGCCTCCAACGTTGTTTTAGAAAACTTGGCAGTACGTCCAACCAGCCTCACAACCGCAGACCACGAGTAACCACGCCAGTCCAGGACTTCCACATCCGACTTCTTCACCTGCGGGATAGTCTGAGACCAGCCACTCAGACAGCTGACGAAACTGTGGGTTTGCACAACCAAATAATTTCTGCACAAACTCAGACACCATCTCAGGGAAGCTCATCTGCAAGCTTCTTGTCCTCACCAGGGTCTTGATCTGACTGCAGTTCGGCGTCGAAACCGACTTCAGTAGGCAAATGCTCACCTTCGATGGCCACTGGCACACTGGAGAAGTGTGCTCTTCACGGATGAATCCCGGTTTCAACTGTTCCGGACAGATGGCAGACAGCTTGTATGGCGTCATGTGGGTGAGAGGTTTGCTGATGTCAACGCTGTGAATGAGTGCCCCATGGTGGCGGTGGGGTTATGGTATGGGCAAGCATAAGCTACGGACAACAAACACAATTGCATTTTATTGATGGCAATTTGAATGCACAGAGATACCGTGACGAGATCCTGAGTGCCATTCATCCGCCCCCATCACCTCATGTTTCAGCATGGTAATGCACGGCCCCATGTTGCAAGGATCTGTACACAATTCCTGGAAGCTGAAAATGTCCCAGTTCTTCCATGGCCTGCATACTCACCAGACATGTCACCCATTGAGCATGTTTGGGATGCTCTGGATCGACGTGTACAACAGGGTGTTCCAGTTCCCGCCAATATCCAGCAACTTCGCACAGCCATTGAAGAGGAGTGGGACAACATTCCACAGGCCACAATCAACAGCCTGATCAACTCTATGTGAAGAAGATGTGTCAAGCTGCATGAGGCAAATGGTGTTCTATGGCAAAGTGCTCCACCCCTGGGCTATTTATTTGTGTTGTATGTTACGTGTAGTGTGTTAATGTTGGTGTAGAGTCATTGGTACAAATGGTTATAAATGGGTCTGTGTAACATGAGTGTTTAAAATGTATATTTGTATTTAAGCACAAGGATTGCACAGCACTTCACGTGCAAGTAAAATGTAATAATATGCGAGCACGGAGAATTGCACTTTATTAATTCACGTGCAGTTGTACCTAGACTGCAATTGAATGACTGATTAGCAATCGAGTCTCGGTAAAGCTGTATAAAAGCAACATGTTTTTACTCACTCGGGGTTGTATGTTCGGTGAGTGGAGAACGGGATTGGAGACGGAGGTAATAAGAATAGTTAATAGTTAAAATACAAGCTCACCGTGTTTTGTCTGTATAGTCCGTTTTGTTTTTCTTTTTGTGCCGTGTCCTGAGTCTTGTTTGTCTTTCAACCTTTTATTTTCTGTCTGTTTCATTATTAAATACTGAGTGAGAACAATCACTCAGCTGCACCAAATCGCACCTCTCTGTTTATTTCTTGGTTCCTGGTTCTGGTCTGATGTCTCCCACTGCAGCCGTCTTTGTGACATGGTCACATCAGATACTGACTGGTTTTCTGATCCATGTCTCTACCTTTTTTTTTAAGGTATCTGTGACCAACAGATGCATATCTGTATTCCCAGTCATATGAAATCCATAGATTAAGGCCTAATGAATTTATTTCAATTGACTGATTTCCTTATATGAACTGTAACTCAGTACAATCTTTGAAATTGTTGCATGCTGCGTTTATATTTTTGTTCAGTGTATAGAGGAATGATAGAATGATCCACTCTGATAGTGTCTCCTACTGAGTCATAAACACTTATTCCAGCAGCACCAGTTATTGTTTTGTGGTTCAACATACAAACACTGAGCACCTCTGCTTCACTTCTGAGATACTTGTTGGATGATGAGATGAGAAGCTGGCATGTTTGCAGATAATATATATATATATATATATATATATATATATATATATATATATATATATATAGTAAATAACTTATATCTTTAAATTACGTATTGTATGTGTCACTGTGACGTTAGTTTAACCGTGAGCTAATTGTTAACAATGGACCGCTGAAAATCAGTAGTGTCATAAATTACTGAAATTGCTTCCGAATGACTTTAATGAAACACAATTACGTCTAAAGTGTGAAACCTTTCTATTAAAACTTTGGAAGTATACATTTGTATAAAAGGATGTGGAAGGTGTTCAGGTTTGGGGCAAACACGTTTAATGATAATTTGTTAGAATGTCAGACTTTACTGATATTGTAAACAAACATGCTGTCTTAAACAGGGTGGCTCCCGGGCTCCGACAGAGTAGCCGAGGGTGGTCCAGGTGTTATTGCCAGGATAGAGACTCAGAAACCAGGAAAGCTGCAATTAAGCACTCACGAGCACTTTTAATAAACAAACTAAAATACAAAATATAAAACAAAAAGGCACACTGGCCAACCACCACTAAAACACCACAAACAATATTATTTACAGGCAGGGCCCTGCCCTGCCACAGGGTGGTCACTGACACGTGGGTAGTCACTGCATAATAATGAGGCAGACACAGAGCATTGGGTGTTTACATGCCGCCCAGGTGCGCAGATTTAATCAAAACAACTGCCGACACTAGGGTACCAGCAATGGTAGCCCTTGTGTCACATTTAATAAAGAAAACAAAAGAAAACAAACCTCAGAATAAAAGTTTGCCACACAAGGTGAGCACTAGCCTCACTAAAAGAAATGTCACGGTCCATGGAACTTACTACTCTGCGCAAACCCTCTCTACACTGTTTGGGATGCCTTGGCATTAATGGCGCTATCCAAAATACATTTTATTGGTTGATTGATTCGGATCAACCTCCCCTAAACTAAACTACTTCTGTGCTCCCGGAGTCCCAGCCTTCTCATGGCGACTTCTGCCTCTTCACACGGCCTCGGCTGGGCAATGCCTTCACTAGCACCGTCTTGCAGTTCAAGGGTTCCATAGTAGTTAATCCTGTGGTGTGGATGCTCTCCTGGGTTTTGATCAGGTGCAGGGGTAGATGCTCTCGGGGTTAGTGCTGGGTCCATAGCTTCAATTCCCAGTTTGATATGAATCTGCAACACAACATAACACAGCAGTCTTTTGCTCAGTGCCAGTCTGTATGGCTATAGCTGTGCAGTAGCTCCTAGTTGTAGCGCAGTGGCTTTTTGAGCTCCATGCAGCATCCCTGGGCATGACCCCCAGCCAATCCAGGCCTCCCGATCAGCTCAGTGCCGGACAAGCCTACCTATTCAATTATTTCCTTAGCTATGTGTCTACTGTTGTATGTCCCAGCTGCTTCCATAAAGAGACACAAGCACCCAAGAACCTACACCTCTTACCTCTCCCTGTAACATGTGTATAATTCCAAATGAAACAAATGTAGATGACTTTACAAAGTCCCATTATTCTCTTGTCCCTCTAGCAACCTGATTCAGGTTATATTTCAGAATTACATGCCATCCCCAATAAAGTATGGAGTAGTTACTGGATAATTCCAGTCAGTGAAATGCTTTGCTGTTGTTCTATTATAAAAGAAAATGTACAAAGCCAAGCTTGACTTCAGAAACATGCCAATTTGTTCTCGGGGAAATAGCGAGCTCAGAATTAAATGACATCCTGGCATGAATACTGACTGTACAGTAATACTTGACATTTAGAAAGAATGACAACCTGAATTCGAACCCACACTTGTTCTGTGGTTTAGGAGGATTTTTACATAAAAGGTAGTATGCGCACATGCACTGAAGATAATTATTGCAACTGGCCATCAATGTACAATTCAAGTGAACTGTAACAGGTTTTACGTCGTCAATGTTCACAGCTGTTAGTAGTACTTAAACAAGGCAATATAAAAAACACATTACATATGCATAGTAGAGACCCTTCACATTAAGAAGTCATGGTCAAGGGGCCTCATTGGCTAAAGGGCACTAAATTTAGAGTTAGCATGCACGATAAATCTAAATTTACTGCATTAACTAGCAGAGAATGCATTCATTTATGTGCACACTATTTGACTCATTTACATGCCACAGTGCGTGCACTACATGTAGTGCAAGCGATAATTTTAATGTGCACGATAATGTCCGAGTCTACACCGGACCACAGTCCAGTATGTCTTTTGGTGAGTAGCTTATTGTGAAAGGTGGAAGTGGCTTACATTGAACAAAAATAAGCGATCAACAGAGACAGCACTTAACAGAGGACAAAGTGAAACTGCACTGCTTACCTTTTAATTTTAACATGTATTCCTTGTCTGATATAAAAAATAAATAAATATATAAATAAATAAATAAATAAGGCTTTTTCCTTTCTTCTTTAATCCATATACAATAAAAGTCATGTTATGGAATGGCATATTTTTGTTCTGCTTACTCGAGAAATATTGATTGATAAGATGTAACCTCAATTCTCTTTCTTGTCGGCATTGTCACCCAGCAGAGCAGGCTTCATGGATCAGGGTGACAGTGCTATGTGAGTACAATCAATAGCACCCATCACATTGGGGATGCCAGCAACCTGCTAGAAGCCCACTTTCATGTCCTGTAAACCTGTCCTCTGTGTTGGAAATGTAATAAAATTCCCTGTGAGTTTTAGCAGGGCATGCAGCAGTTGTATTATACACATGAATAGCTACAGCTTTTAATGACAGGGAGTTGTGTGTGTGTGAATCCAACTAAACATAGGCTGGGAGAAATCCTACTGCACTGGACAAATGTGACACCGTTCTGATTTTAATTAGTAAAAAGACTGAAGGAACATAAACCTAAAAAAAAAAAGATATGTAAACACACATAGAAGATATGAATATAATTTAGTTAGAAATGTATCAGAACCGTGGAAGCCTTGCAAAAGACATAAAAAATATCCTTACGTACTTAATTGCAACTGGCAGAATAAATACCACATATTATTGCAATATTAATTTCACACACTATAGCTGTTTTTTTAGATTTTTGTAAATTACAGGTCATTAAATAGGTTGAAGTTAAAGTTGAATGACATAGTTTAAAATAAAGAGCTGATACTCTAAAGCAGGAGTGTCAGACATACAGCCCACTGGCTGTATCATTTTGGAATTCTTCTTTAAAACAACTGGCCTCTAACATAACACATGTGTTAAACATGTGCAGTCTGCATTGTATGAGTGACATTCCCATTAAGCCAATCACAGCTCACAGAGGTAGTAAAATAGCGAATCAAATAGCGCAGGATCCATTTCCTTATGCACACATGTAACAGCACAGCACACATAATTTTAATTAGCTTGTTTAAACTGTTTATTTTACTTTGTATACAATTTTAAATCAGTAGCCAAAAAGTAGTTGGAGATATCATGGAAGCGAAAAGTGGAAGCGGAACACAGAATATTCCAAAATTGTTAGGCAGATGATTATTTTTTCACTGAATCATTTTTACGACAAGGCCAGTGGCATAACTTTGGTTTCAAAAGTGGAGGGGACAGTTTCTGTAGCTGGAACAGGCATGAAGACTATTGAATCTGAAATAAAATATGTTATAAACATGTACAACAAAACATTGCATCCCTTGTATGTCGAATTAAAATTCAAAACAATAAATTATTGGCACAATGTTGTCATGAGTGATCAGTGAGGCAAATAGCTATATTATTCAGTCACTTCTGAGTCGTAGAATTACGAAGCCATGACTTTAGTCTTAGAAGAGCACTGAAGCTCCGTTAAGGTTGGAGCCTCGATCCAGCCAGCGCTAGAGCGAATGTGGCTTAATGCAGATTTGATGAGCGGGATGAGAATGCCCTTGAAATATAGTTCTAGAAACGTTGAGGTTTCTCCACAATTGAAATACTTACGTTAAATACAATTTTGCTAGTACTGTATTGGTTTAAGAAAAGGGTGTTTGTAAAAAGTACTTTCAGCTTCCATCCATTCCTTATGCAATGCAGATTGATATCTCTTGTGTTATCTGCAGAGAGTTGTATGTTGTTCGTCTTAACTGATGATGGCTGTCTGTGGTTGCTTGTGTTGCCTTGCCCCTTCCACTGCTTGTAAGGAGTGGGAGGGAATGCAGAGTTATGGTTAAAAACCCTAACATCGCATTTCCCTGCTTTTGTCATCTTAATATCAGCCCAACTGATGCATTAACAAAGTGTTTTGCAAAGAACGTGTGTGTGTGTGTGTGTGTGTGTGTGTGTGTATTTAGAGTAGCCCTTGAGAAAGTAACCCATTATCTCAATATCATGATTAAAAGAATGGCTTTGAGGTAAATTAAGCATGCATATTCCTAAGTAATAAAATCTAATTTACTTCAGATAAATAAATGGTTCTAGGAAGTTAGTTTAACTAATAACAGGCTGCAGGCTAATTGCTAAAATAGGTTACATCACAGCTGTTTCAATAGGGACTTCACTAATGAACAGGGTAACTAAGTAGTGGTCACTTATATTGAAAACAATAGCCATCTATTGAAATAGTTTCTTAAACTGATTGAAACATAAATCTAGTAAGAAACTGGGCCCACAATATTAAAACAATATTTATGAAAGTTGCCAAATGTTAATTGCATTTCTCTTTTCATAAAATCTCCATTAATATGTTATTAACCCACCTTGTAAAATGCTTTGTAAAAACAATTCACACACAAATTTACAATGGATTTGCTTTATTTAACTTTTAATTGATTGTCAAATTACTCTGGTGTTCATGGCATCTTCAGTGTGATTTCCTGGCAAAAGAGGTAATCTAAAAGGTTTGTTTTTTTATGTTGTTATTTATTTTCTTAAATTAACTCCAGTGATTAAAGGTTAAAGTCAATTTACCATTCTGATAAATCACCTCTGAACAAATACTTTATCAGACATCAATCAAAACCATTTGCAGGTCAAATAAATACAAAACAAAGTTGTTTTATTCTGGAAAGACTGGTTTTTCAAAACTTTGATAATCTGATTTCTGCATTTGATCGGGAATATATTGTGAAATTGGGTTTTTCAAAACATCAGCATTACTGTGATCCAAATTTCGCTTGGTAATCCGTTCATACTTGTAATCACTATTAAATGTTGTATCTGGGTTTTTCAGAATTTAAAGAGATCAGGATTACTTTTATGCAAAATATCAGGATCTATCGGTCTTGTAATTTATGATTTCACATAAATCCTAGTTGAAATTATTTTCCTGTAACTCACTGAATCTCATCTATTATATATATATATATTATATATATATATATATATATATATATATATATATATATATATATATATATATATATATATATAGCGCACTGATTCACTACAGCACTGGGTCCGCTGCAACCTTTCCCTTAATTGGCACTGTGCCAGCCAACCCTGGAAGCTGGAACTGTAGCTGGCAGTGCACCAACCTGTCGTTTGGGTCTTTGGCGGGTTTCAGTTGGTCCGCTTTGTATAAATATCTGTGAGCGCTGGGTAGTTGGTTGTTGCTGTTTGTGGTGCTGAACACTCGAAGAAGGACATCCTTCAAACAAGCATACTGTGCTTATTAATAACACCATGTATTTCCCAGAACATGTTCCAGAGATGTGATCTCTGTTATTTAAGACAGAAGTTTTGCCACATTATGTTGTAGGCTGTTTTCAAGGTGGCAACTGTATAAATTGATTCCCATCTGCAACAGCTTCTTGCAGAGACATACTGTAATCACGGTGTCTAAGAAGCGATCAGGTACTTTCATAGGTCATCACATTTCACTCTCCTCAAATCAACCCAAGTAAAATGTCATCCTGGTAGCAGATCAATAGAAATAGAAGGAATAAAAGTAAGTGAGTTGTAGAGAAATAATATCAATGGAGATTTGTTTTTTATAAGTGAGAGGAGCAAGAGGTGCAAGCAGACCCAGCAGCTATTATTGACAAAACCAACAAGAAAACACAACTCAGTATAAAGCACCAGCTTGTTGCTGATGTACCTAAATTAGCTGGTTGAAGGAATTAATTTTCTACAGTATTCAGAGCTGTGTTTGATTGAAGTGAACTTAGATAGTGTGTAAACTGGACCAGCTCTAGACCTGCTGGACAGTATAAATTGGCAAAAAGTGTCTTAGAACGCCAGCCATTCTAAGCACATTGAAGGGCCACACGTCCAAAGGGAGTCCTAAGCTGTGGCAGTCAGAGTGAGGACCTTTTCCAAATCTATCCTAGTGGCTACTAGAGGCTTTGTTCCAACTCTTAACATTAGCTGTATTTAAGTAACATTGTAAAGGTGGTGTTTTAGGTGATCTTCTGTTTGTGATTAGTACCAGGTGAGTGTGGTGTAATTGAATAGAGGTTGATTTGCAATTTGATTGGTTTCCACACAGTGTTTTGTAGTTGTGTCATCCCATTGAGGTGCACTGAAACTATTGTATTGCTTAAGTATTGTCTTTAGCGCAGTTTGGTATAACAGACAGCTAACCTATTTGTACACCGGCAGGAAGCAGCAGGCAGCCGAACAGCCTCTCTACCAAAGTGCCGCTGGTCTAGTTGTGGGAGTCCAGTGAGGAGGGACCTGGAAGGGGAGGCTGTTGGAGAAAATCCAAATCTAGCAGCGTTCTGTATGACACCAACAGAACGCTACTGCTCCCACTACTACTTTAGCAATCTATTTCACCTATCCTGCTGTCTCTCACATCCCTGTTATTTTGTCCTCTCACTCCTGTCCTCTGTCCTCTCTCTGCCACTGCTCCCCTAACCCATCTAACTTCATTCCTCTGCTTCTCCCCCCCCCCCCAACTCTCTCCCCTCCAGCACTCTCTCTGGTGCCCTGTGGAACTGTCACTCTTCTGCTAACAAAGCCTTTGCCTCCTACCTCTCTCTCGATTTCTTCACTCCCACTGAAACCTGGCTCTCTCCTGATAACACTGTAACTCCTGCTGCCCTGTCCTCTCTCTACGTCATGTCCCATACTCCCTGTCTCACTGGGCGGGGAGGTGGGACTGGTCTTCTCCTCTCTCCCTCCTTACTCTTTTCTGTCCCCTCTAACCTCTTCTCATTCTCTGTTAACACTGTTGAATTTTGCGTTGTCCAACTAACCTCTCCCTGTCAATTCCTGCTAATTGTACTGTACCGCCCCCTTGGACCTCTCACTCACTTTTTCGATGAACTTGACTATCTCCTCTCCTCCCTCCCCTCTCTGTCTACTCCAACTGTAATGTTAGGTGATTTCAATATCCCTTTCTCCAACCACACCCACTCTGCTGGATTCCTTTCTCTCCTTCACTCCTTCAAATTCTCTCTCTCTCCATCCCCTACTACCCACAAAGCAGTTTTTAGACATGGTACAATGAGTTGCACCAGCCTTTGTTATTTGTTCATTGACCATTTAGAATTATGTGGCTAACATGTGTGCAATGCATTGATTCACATCATCTGACTCCAGAATCAGAGGGCCAGGCCGTGTATGAGGTCAAATACCAATATAGAATCAGAGGACCAGGCCGTGTATGAGGTCAAATACCAATACAGACAGTTTTTTGTTCAGTGATAGTTATAAATTGGAGACTAAAGACAATCAAGTTTTTTTTTTTTTTTTCTTGTTACCTGTATTAGACAACCAGTGCATGCACTTATAGAGCAGAGGGTCCTCAAAACGTCTCAGGAACTAGGATCAGAAAGTGTTTTATAAAAAATGTATATGGTTTTGATTTTACACCAAATTGTCTGACGGGCTTGTCTACTTCAAATTCTTTACCAGAATCAATGTGAAGAAGTTCTTCATCTGAGAGATCTGTCTACCATTAAACATCTAAGATTCTATTATATATATATATATATATATATATACATATTCTATATATATATATATATATATATATATATATATATATATAGGGTCCGTGAGCATTCTTCGTTATGTAATGCAATGCAAAAAAATTAAACATCACTCTTGACATACAATTTGATTATCTGAAGTCTTACAGTGGCTCTGCTTATTCCGGCAGTGATAGCACTGTCAGTGAAAATGCTGCCCTCAGCACTCTGGTCGTAGTAGTGGCGCTGGCAGTGGTGCTGGCAGATTAAGGTCCAAATATTGTGACAAACAAGTGATTTTTACTACATGCAATGACATTACCTCAGATTGCAGAAGGATTATGGGTAACAAACCATTGACTGGAGATGTTACCCTCTTCTAAAATCCTTATTTTGTGAAGATATACTTTTACCTGGGTATCTCATTCTTTGGTGGCATACTGACCACATGAAATTTGGGTGGGTAATGTACACCATAAGCTACATAATTGGAAGTTGAAAAGTCAAAGTGGCCTGGTGTCAACCTAGAGCATGTAATACCCTCAAAACAAGTAAAACAATTTACACAAAGACATAGGCAAATCAAGCAGCTTAAAAATCTCTAAAATCTTACATAAACATTAGGATTTTAGGGACTAGGGATGATGTAGGTATAATACATTTTATGAAAAAGTTGCATTTTGCATACAATAATAGCTGTATGTTTATGGTCACATGACTAAAATTCCACAAAAACTTGTCACCAATGAAAAGTTCAAACTGTGACAAAAAATATGTATAAAGGAAAACATTTGACATTATACAGACCAGGGTACTAAAATACATCTTTGAAATTAAGTTTACAGTAACTAGCCTGTTACAGTATATAAAAATGACCCATGGGATTTCTGTAAGGAGAGTTACCACAAATTAACCGAGGGCGAACTAAGAAAAAGTTTAAACACAAAAATAAATAAAAAGTAGCCGTGATGCAGGCATTACAATTTACTAAGAATACACTTGAAAAACATGTAAAGAGAAAAAGATTTAAAATCATGCAAATCCGCACTCAAAGACGAAATAAAAGATCTCAGTAGCATGTGTAATGCAAGGGTCACACCCTAGCAGAGTGGATGTGAGAGAAATGAACACCTGATATTTTGATCTCAACCTGACACAATTTTTCCTCCCTCTGTTCAAGCTCGATATAAAAAGCACAACAATATTAAAAACAATGTCTTTAGATGATTACTGGGCCAGTTCTACTGAGAATAACATGAAATCAACAAAGAAAAATCCAAAAACTAGCAGTGCCACATGATAACAAGGAGACGAGCAAGATGGCTGAACCCTTCATTTCACAGTGTTAAAGAAGTCTCTCCAGAAATTGAAAGCATACTGAATGCAAAACTTGAATGTGTTATTAACTCAGTTGACTCACTAAACTCTTAATCCTGCATAATTGAGATGCCATTTAATACAAAGAATTCAGAATGTGAACAAATGTTTTTTTTTTTTTTAAAACAAAAGAAACAGGAACTTTGCCATCAGCAATTTTCAAAACATAAAATGACAACATTATTTGATGCACTGGTTGCGAATATTCAAGCACAGGAATCTCATTAAATTAGGAACGTTATATAAATACTTTACTTTCTGCAGGTATTTATAGATATACACATACAACCTTGTTTCTAAATGCTGTTGTGAAAAAATGTGTGACTAGTGGTCTGTGTGAAAAATCCAAACACCAAGGTGGTCCATACGTTGAAAAAGGTTGGGAACCACTGCCCTAGTAGATAACTCATTAGCAAAGCTGGAGAAGACTGTGGTGGATTGTTTTCTAAGGCAAAATGAAGTATGGAAGAAAGTACCCAATATCCGCACACTATTCTCTGAGATTACTTATGTTCCTATTGATGACATTGTGGATCGATTGTCAATTTTACGGAACAAGCTAGCATACCAGTATATGACAAATCGACCATAAGGATGAGTTTTCCAGAGATTGATGGAGGTAAACAAATCACTGATGTGATGAGTTTGAGGATATGTGAGAATTTTTTAGCAATGCAATCTATGGCAGATAAACAGCCAAAGTTCATATGAAAAGTCTTCAAAAAAACATCATGCGTAACTATTTAAAAAAACAGCCAATGTGAGTATTGTCCAGAAAATATGTAAACCTGACGGAGAATGGAGAAAATGGAGAAAATTTATTTGACTATCATTTTTGGCTTCAAATTAGTGATATAAAATTAGTGCTATTCTGCTGAGTCCTTGTAGCAGACATAGACTAATTTCATTCTGTTTCGGGGGGGTTCAGAACTTGGTGACCACAGAATACCGTTACACACTTACTCCCTGTGACGTCCCCAGACCAGGAAGCTGACAGACACAAGTACGCGCCAGTGCGTGTATTTATTACATTTTCAAAAACAAATCCAAAACACTGCTCATAAAGCAAAATAAAAGGTTTCACAAAAACAGTCTCGCAACACAAAAATAATCCCTCCACCCAAAACAAGCACTGTGCTGGTCATTCCAGCATGAGTAGCAATTGCTTACTTTTTTAAGTTTCTCTCTCCTTCTCTATCATTTACCTCCTCTCTGTACACCCACCCCGTTCAGCAAATGCTGTGAGTTTTTATACATGTGATCATCTCCAGAGTAGCAAAGACTTAATCAATCTGGAGATGACCACATTCTGGATGAGACTTTTTAACTTGCATTGTCGACAGCCAATTTGTTAATAATCACCACGTATTATTAACCACGTATTCTCATGAGATGCCTGACAGAGAAGAGCTGCTAACATTGCCCATGCCAGACCATACTAATACTATACAACAATACACTAAATCACCTGTTCTTAAACCTCAAACACTACATTTAAATCAATCCACAATAATACATTTATCTGCAAGGCTTTGCCCTGCCCCACTGATTACACATAGAGCTCTTCTACCTTGCCACACTCCTCAAGAAAATAATTATGCTATAGTGGACAAAGAGTGTCTAGCCATTAAATGGGCTTTGGAATCTCTCAGATATTATTTGTCAGACAAACATTTTAAAGGAATCACTGATCATGCTCCTCTGACTTGGATGTGTTGCAGGGGGCACTTTTGGTAATTGTTTGAATGTTTATTTTTTTATATATTTGAGTACATTAATATAGATTTATTATTCACTTTAGTATTTTTAGTTTTCTTATTTATTTAGTATTTGTGTTGTCACATTTCACTGTTTTGGATTGTTTTCTTTTATTTTATTATATGCACACACCTGCAACTAGAGACTAATTACCACCCACACCTGAAAGCTATAATCTGTTGCCAGCACAGTTTAAAAGCCTGCAGAATTATGCATTGACGTGGAAGGGAAAGTCGTGGTAGCCGCAGATTGGAGAGCTGCCTGCACTCGTTTACCAAGGGGTCATGTGTGACAGCATAAAACGGGACGGAGTATCGTAATCTATTCCTTCGTTTGGTTTGAGCTTTGAACCTGTAAGGACTGTGAGAGACCCTGAGAGAAATAACTTTTGTGAATGTTTTGTTTGTTTGTCTGTGTGCAGTCATCTTGTTTCTGGAGCTGTCATTGAGGGCCAACACTAAGACCAGAACAGCACAGCACAACTGTCACAAATAACCTGTATCATCCACCACGAGCATGACTGCACTCACTTAAGACTGGTGACCTTTTATGTACTATTGTGGGGCGGATACGTGTTGGGTTGTTATTATTGTTTGGGTCTGCAAAACCTGCTATTGTTTATTATTATTGTTGTTGGTCACCAGATCTGGAATAAAACAAAATAAACAGCAATTTTCCAAACTGGATAAAACCTCTCTGTCTATTCATTACCACACTGCATCACCCCTGCACCTACATCTATTCAGCCACTTTGTCACATTCCTATATAAGTAAATGTCTCCTAGTTTTAAAGTTTGGTTTGCCTGTCTCCTTTTGCTTGGTTTGTCTTTATGTTTTAAATATTTTTTAGTATTGAAAAGCCAGTGAGGGGAGGGACCTGAGAGTGCACTGCTGGGCTGTATTGAGAATCCACCTGTGAGCATCTAAGCTGAAAACATTACGACAGTAACTAAAGACCTCTTTGAATGCCACGTTTACAAATTGTAGTTTTAATATACCATGTCAGCACACCTGTACCCTATTTATTTAATCTGTATTTAAGCTTAAAGGAGTACCCTGAAGGGTGTATTGTGTTTTATTTTTCTCTAGAAGTGGCCTCAAGGGTATAGTGCTGTACACCAAGGTTGGGTCTGGTGGTGCCTGTAGGGGAATGGAAATTGGAATTGTATAAATTGGGTTAGAGGTAGCCAGAACATTATATTAGGTGTAATTGTAAGGTAATGCGGTCAATTTAGTATTTTTAAACTTCAAGTGATTTTATTATTTATATAGTATATTTACTGTTCCTTTGTTTTTATTGTATTGGTCTTGAAGACTGTATTTGTCTCCTTGCACAAGAAAAGAAATAAAACAGTTTCTTTTATAACTTACTTGCCTTGTGGTGTTCTCCCTTCTATGATTGTTGGCATTTGGGATGCTCCCCGCTAAGATAATTGTGAACTCATTAACTGTGGGAGAGTTCCTTAAGCTCTATAAAACTTAGGGTGGTGTAGCTGAGACTCCATATTTACATTGATACATATTTACACAAATCTGACACAGGTATGAATAGCCCCTATCATGTTACAGATACATCAGAACAGAGAGAAAAGTGCCAGAGTAACCAGATGGTTCTTAAGCCAACAGCCGTTAAATTTTTCCATTGAACACAGAGCTGGAGCTTGACAGGGTAATGCAGATGGTTTGTCTAACATTCATAGTTTTATTTTCTCCACTGTCTTTCGTCCCATTGGGTCTGATTGATAGCTGTGATGGTGCATGTCCCATCATTGAATAAACATGGCAAATAAAAATAAATGTTCGCTGTGAAATCCCATCAAGGTATCTGTTTTATATTACCAGAGGATGAAGATTAAAAAATAACTGTAATAAGGAAACTCTGATGTATGAGTATGGTAAACTATGATGAATAGCATAACGGTAGCCTGTAAGACAAAAGAAAAAAATGTACTTACTTGTTGTGGTCCCGAGGGTGGTCTACCTTGTGGAAACCTATGGGGAAAAACAAATAGCCAGACTTGGTTAAAAAGAAGCTACTAAAGGCTGAACGCCGATATCTCCCTGGACAGATGCACGTGTTCAGACAGATACATTGACAGTATGAAAGTAGCACAGAAACAAAAGGCCTGTATTAAAACTAACATCTAACTTCTCAAAATGGAGCTGCAGGAATGAGACAGCAACAGGAGCTTGAAGAGCTGGCACACCCACAATTCTTGGAAGTCTGCACCACCCCTAACAGACTGAAAGCCACCAGAGAGATAGAAGAGGAGGGTCAGAACAGCTGGGTTCATGTAGGCAGAAGCAGGAAAAAAAATGAAACTTTGTCAAACACAACCACCAGAAATCAAAACATCCAACAAATTTGAGCCACTTCAAAATTTAGATGATCAAAACAAACATCAAGAGAACACAAGGAACAACATCCAGGACCCTATTAACAGTGGTGGCCAGACAGCAAAGAAAAGGGAGGTCACGATTGTTGGGGATTGTTCAGTTCACAGTTTGAATCCCCTTACTACAACAGTGTGCTGCTTTCCAGGAGCCTTTATCACACACATCACTGACAACATAGACAGGCTCCTAGAACGAACAGGAAACGACCCGGTAGTAGTCATCCACATCGGTACAAACAACATTGGAAGAGACAGACCAGTCACTGGACAATCCCTGCAAAACAAATTCAGAGAGTTAGGAAGAAAAGTAAAAGACAAGACCAAAACTGTGGCATTTTCTGGGATACTGCCAGCACCTTGCAAAGGAGCATACGGACAGCTGGAAATACATAATCAAAATGTATTGCTGAAATCGTGGTGCACACAGGAAGGCTTCACCTTTCTTGAACATTGGCCCACATTCTACAACAAGGACTACCTATATAAGCGGGACAGACTGCCCTTAAATAAAAAGGTAACCAATCTTTTCAAAGAAAGGATCCCTGAGGAGGTACAGAAGCATTTAAACTAGAAAGGGGGGAGATAAACAAAAAAACAGAAGGGAGACCATATCAAAACAACAACTCAAGTAAGACAGTCATTAAATGTATTTATCTAAAAGCTAGAAGTCACACACATCACTGAGAATTGCAAACATAATACCGATCCACAAAATTCAGAACAGAAAATAGGAGGCACTTTTTTACACAGAGAACTGTGAGTATCTCGAATCAACCCCAGTAATGTTGTTGAAGCTACCCTGGGATCCTTCAAGAAGCTGCTTAATGAGATTTTGAGATCAATAAGCTACTAACAACCAAACGAGCAAGATGAGCCGAATGGCCTCCTCTCGTTTGTAAACTTTCTTATGTTCTTAATTTACAAAAACTTTTGAATTATACAAATTAAACACATTCTTTATAAACCTCACCAAATAGACATTATTTTCAGGGTCAAGTCTTAGGTAACATTAGGAGATTCAAAATCTATTTAACCAGTAGACGGAACACAACAACACATTAAAAACAATAAAACAACAACAACTGGGAAGGACATTTTGTAAGCTAGAGGTTCCTAAAACATGAAAGAGAACAGTTGTTTTAAGGGGAAAATGAACCTAAAAGAAGAGAGTTTTGGCTGTATTTTCTCCAAAAGAAGTAAGGAAATTACTTTCTCTAGAAGGTAGACATTTCTCTCATCAAAAAAGTTTGTTTTGTCACATTTTGTCGTCTGAAGTGTCTAAAGAAAATGAAAAAACCACTGCTTTAACAACCTGCTGGGGACTTTAGTCAATGCCACTGTGCTGCACCTGATGGAAAGATAACATTACCGTTGTGTACTTAAGGGATCGGGCCATAGTTTCACTCCTGGTGTTTTTCCTAAAGACGTATATGACTTTGCATCCATTATGCTTGCTGTTTTTCTGAAGCATTTCTTCCAAATCTGAACAGGTGGTCACATATAACATACTGAAGCTAGCCAAGGGTGTTGGTACTCTGCAAAAAAACACATTACACACAAGAATGCAGTGTAACTGCCCTGTATTTTTTACTATAAGCCTCTGGCACATAACACTAAGTCCATCAGTGCCTGAGAGGTTGAGATGTGCATTCTGAGATATGCAGGTGAACCTTCAAACAGCATTCCCTTACATAACAAGTCAAACTTGAAATTCTTGGTTATTATTACCCATTTAAGGAAAGAGTCTTGCTAGGTTGTGGAAAGGGTAGGAGATTAGATCACAGACTATGTTGAAGGCTGTCAGCAATTGAACAAACCCTCTGCCCTTTTGTGGCATCTTCGAGGACAGATAGAAATATGTGCCATCTGCTGCTTTCATTGTATTTATTTATCTGTGTTTCTCAGAGAGACAGAGGAAGCAGTAAATTACTTTAAGAATTCCTCCTTTTTTCAAAAGGGGAAAAGCTGATCCAGGTCTTCAGATTTCTCATCTTCCCCTTTAAAATACCCAGTAATGAAGGCTGGGAACGGCCCTCCATATTCACAGGTCCTGCTTTGTGATTCCGCTCAAAAAGAGTCTACCTCAGCCAAGGACACTGGAGAAACAGAATTAATTCCCTCTCCCCCTGGCTCCAAATTGCTGGTTTTTCAATGCAGTCTTTTGTCTTGTCTGTCAAAGAGACCACATTTTAGGAAACGTAGAGCCCGGCATCATAGAGAGGGCCTTTAGCATGGCAGGGGCCCCTAGGCAAGTCTTTGAATGTGTGATAATTATCAGGGGGAACATGGCAGGGGGGCACTTGCAGAACTGCCTTTCCTATTTTAACATGAAATTGCTTCTTTATCAACCATTAACCTAATTTTCAAAGGATAACCGATTCACAATACATACGCAATGCAGTTTCCTTATGTGATGATCAAATTTTAACTTTACCTTGTCATACTGAACACCTATTCTCACATGCATTGCCACTGATGTACAATGTTCAGACTCAATTTGGGTCGGGTAACCTCTTTAAAACAATTAAGGAACAATCTAATTGAATGTGCATGTATCTAAGCATAAACAAGTGTATCTTACTTTAAGAGGATTTGTTGAATTAGTTTAATTGTTTTTAGCTTATATTTTATAACGGTATATCAGTCCTACAAAAGCAAAACTACCTTTCAACTTGAAAAATCTATTTATAATCCCATCCTGCCATTCCGTCTTACATCTGCTGCCTCTCATTCTTAATACAGTACATGTCAGTAATGAAATAAGCAATGTAACTACTTTCAAGTGACTTTTATGCTTTCATGAATTTTATGAAGAGCATCTGGTATGACAGAAGTTTTATTAAAAGTAAAAAGAAAAATCAAATTTACTGTTTTCCAGTAACACGTATATGGAATAACAAAAAAATAATTTGGGGGAAAAATGTGTTTTTAATAAACCAGAAATAAACTAATCAGACATTTAAAAAAATACATTACAAGTAAAAGGCTTTGTAGATTTCTCCAAAGAGTACTTCAAGGAGGAAAGCATGGCAGTTGAAACTACCAACTTGAAAATCAACAAGGTTTTTCTACAGTACTATAGAATAATACTGTAAAGAGCTTTTTTTTACAGGATGCTGCTGTTTGAAAGACCATGGCCTCAGTAATGATGTACTGTATGTTTTGATATGCCAATTAGCTCCTGAGTCTAGGGCAAATAGTTGACCATCCTCCATCCCCTGCAGTCAATGGCAATCCTCCAAGCCTGGCCACAGTGAGACTTGGCCGATGTCCATCCCTCGGGTAAATTCAGATGTACGCCTGTTAATTATTAATCACCCAAGACAATAGGAAAGAGCCTGTCCCAGAATGCTGCATGGCAGTCAATAATCTATTTGTGTCTTTGCCTGTTGTTACTATTCTATGGATGACTTGCCTCTTTCAGCAGGGCCAGGGCACATTATTACTATTATCACTGCGGAAATGTTAGTTAGACCTGGGGATTAGAGGTTGACAGACAACATCAGAATTAAAGTTACAGGCTGTGATCACAACAGGAACATTGGGGGGGGGGGGGGGGGGGGGGCATTAATTTTACTAGCCTTTCATCTGGATGAATCAGTCCTCATATTTCAAGTGTCATAATTAAGCATTTGATTTTGTTGGTTAAATTAATTATTAATTTATTGACAGTAAATCCATGTTGCACACATTAATATTTGCCATCTATCTTTCTCTAAGGGTATGTCATTCGTGAGATTTAGTCCAGAAGGCACAGACATCTGTAAATAAAACAAAACGTAAACGTGTTTTTGAATCTGACAAATGACTAGACACTCAAAAATAAAGAGGACTTTTGGCAAGGACAGATTTGGGGAAAGTATTGAAAAGATTCAGAGAGATCACTCTTACAGAGTGGCTTTGTTTGGAGAGACATAGGGGTCTATTCATGAAGGGTTAATGGCTGTAGCAAGACAAAAACAGGAGAACAAGATTGGATTCAGTCCACAGCTGCTCATTTAGACCATTGCTATTCATGAAGGACAACTAACGTGTCGTTAAGCTCCAAGGAAATTCATTCCCAAAAGGATATTTTAAACTAATTGAGATAAAGTCCTTAAACTGTGACAGTATGGAAGCTACAGGGAAGCTCTATCATTTTTTATTTTCTCTTTGGGAGTTTGATCTAATATCATATTGAAAGTGAATGCACATGTTATATTCAGAGTGGAATGTTACTTTCAAAAACTTTTCCTTTTGTGAATAAATTGTCTTATTGTCTTAGTAATTTCATTTCTACACAACAAGTATGGTTATTACATTAGACAGTAGCAGTTCAATAATATCAACTTCTGAAATTCTCAATTTACAGTAAAATCTATTTTATTGCTGATTACTGCTGCAAATCTTCCCTTTTTTGCCTAAGAAACTGCATCATCTCTCTTTGATTTCTCTTGTCCATCTTTCTCTCTCTTTGTCTAGCTCTATGCAGCATCCTATCTGCAAGCCAGGCCCTTCCTCTTT
The DNA here is from genome assembly GCF_017654505.1 of Polyodon spathula. Lineage (NCBI taxonomy): Eukaryota > Metazoa > Chordata > Actinopteri > Acipenseriformes > Polyodontidae > Polyodon > Polyodon spathula. Next base: position 32,582,886 of record NC_054536.1, read on the forward strand.
GAAAACATTACATATTTCAATATTTCTATATATTAAATGGTTACTTCATAGAATCTATTTTTTTTTTAAATATTACATTTCTTAGCATGTAATATGACATGGTATTTGTTCTGTATATATTTTTTTACATTGGAAACACCAATGTAAAGTCACTTATAGGGTAGGGCGTTGGGCCACCACGTGTGGCCAGTACGGCCTGTATGCACCGTGTCTACTAGACTCTGGAATTCTTAGGAAGGATGCGGCACCATTCTTCTACGAGAAAGTCAATCAACTCACGTTGATGGAGATGGAAAACGCTGTCTCAAGTGTCATTCCAGAATATCCCGTAAATGCTCGATTGGGTTCAGAACTGGTGACTGAGAAGGCCATGACATATGGATAACATCAGTGTCATGCTCATCAAACCATTGGGCAACCACACGTGCTCTGTGGATGGGGGCATTGTCATCCCGGAAGACACCCCGCACCCCCTTCCCCCTGCAGGAAAGAATTGCTGCAACATGGGGTGAAGATGATCACTCAGGACCATTAAGTAGTGATTAGCATTGACCTTGCCTTCTAAGGGAATGAGTGCACCCAAACCATGCAGGAAAATGTGCCCCACACATTCCACCAGAACCCGTCACTGTTGGAACCAAGCACTCAGGGCTGTAGAGTTCTTTAGGTTGGCGCCACACGTGCACTCGTCCATTTATCGAGAACCTGGTGAAGGATGATTCATCTGACTATATCACATTTCTCCACTGCTCGAAAGTCCATTGCCTGTGCTCTTTGCACCACTGGACTCACAAACGTGCATTGCCAGGTGTGATGAGCGGTTTGTGCACTGCAACCCGACTATGGTATCCCGCTTTGTGGAGTTCTCGGCAGACCGTTTTTGATGAAACTCTTGGGTGAAATGCAGAAAAAAGTCAGTACCTGTCATATACAGTAAGAGAAATAAGTCGCCAAATCAGGTAAAAAAATTTCTGTCAGTGCTACACGACTAGTTGAGACAAGTAGAATTTTGAAAGATAAAGTCAGCCAGCTGAGAATTCTAGGGACTTTGGTATATTTTGGAGATTTTTCTATCTTTATCATCTTCATCATCATCACCATTCTGAGATTCTGATCTTGATCTCTGAAAAATGTTGGTTTTCAGCATAAGTGTAACACTCATTGTGGTCCCTATTGGCACAAGGAAGTACGGTTCCTCTAGATACTGACTAATGAGAGTAATGCTAGTTGTGGTCACCACTGGACAAAAAGGAATGTTTATTTCTGAATAACTTTCTTAATAAAATTGAAATAAGTGAATATTCTTTATCTACCTTGATATTTCTTTATTTTTCACTATCAGATATAAACACTGCCATTTAATACTGTATGAAACTAAACTAAGTACTCAACAGTTCTTTATAAAGAAATAAATAAAATAACTGTTTTTAATAAAAGCATATTGTGGCGCCTGGTGCGCAAAGGTTCAGCAAAGAAGGAAGAGACAACCAAATGGAATTTCAGTGTTGCTTTTTGCATCTGCAACGATGACTATCTAACAGTAGCATTTATGAGCACTGAACTAAGCAGAAAATAAAGCAGACGAGTAGCGTAACACACTTTGGGGGCGAGAAATACACACACGAGAATAACACGAAGAGGGTGTGGAGCAGACAAGAGACATGTACATTACATTAAGTGCAACCGTACAACAAATAAACAACAAGTGGAACAATCATTTCAAATAAAAAGAGAAAACTGTTCAATGTATTTCCCGCAGCGAATGCTGGCAGTTAGTATAGTACACAGACACACACTGAATTTACGAACTGTTAACATAACTTTCAAGAAGTATTTAATTGAAGAGCTTAGTTTGACTCAGAATTTTTTTTCTTAAAAAAAAACCCAACAAAAAACAGGACATCAAAGTAAATGCATTTTTTTTAATGTGAAATCTAATGTTAATAAGAAGCACTTTCCAATAAAATCTCATACAGATTGAATACAATTTACTGACATCCTCGCAAGTCATGCACATTAGCAAAAATCGTGGTCACTAGCAAAAGTCATAGAATCCGTGACACCCACAACCACTGTGACTAAATCCCAACCCTAATAATGAGTAAAAATATAGTTAAATATATTATTAGGCTGGGAAGCTATTGTTATTGCTGGGATTATTCTTATTATTTTTCTGTCCACCAGAGTTGGTGATGTTCGTAAAAAGGTGACAAGTTGTGTGCTATGGCAGCCATGCTGCCTGATGTCAAAATCACATGGTACAGATGTCATAATCACAAACTATAAAGACCTTCTTCTCCCAACCTGCTAGTCCGATTGAAACAAACCCAATGGCACATATGATCGTAGTGTGCTTGTCTTTAAAGGGTGTTAAAGGGAAGTTGGAGGACATCATCAACCTACAAAATTAACTAATAACTCCTTATAGAGTGCAGATAGGGTCATGGTTATTATTGAACACATACAGCAAACCATCTATGCTCTATCAAAAAATGTCATTGCCCGTGACCTTTGACCTCTCTTTCATATATAGAACTTGGCCCCTTTTTTATATATTTAACCTTTTGCGGTCACAATTTTCCCTTTCCACTCCAATGTCGGACCCTGTCAGGCATCATCAAAAAGACGAAAAGCACCGGTCTCTAGTCGTTTTTAATCCCGAAAAAGCCGAGAAAACCTTTCAATGGCCAAGTGAGACTGTTAGGAGCCGAATGCACCACAGCGATAACATGAACATAAACAAGAGATAGTTGCTTCTGCATCCAGTGCTCAGAAAATATCACAGACATTTGCACAGCTTTTTGAGATGTTATAGTAATAAAATAATGACTTGGATTGCATTATTGAGGAGTTTGGTGATAAAACGAGTGATCACGAGAGGATTTATCAGTATGCATGTCTATAAAGAGGTATGTGAAAAATACAGCGAAAAAGGGGTGGGGCTTGGCTGGAGATACAGTACTAAGCGTCCTTTTGCGATTCAATGCCTTTTAAACCTGTTTTAATCTGAAAAAAAATGTAACAGCGTGTGTAAAATAAACAACGCATGTGAAAATAAATTGGACCTGATGTGCCTGACAAGAGCTGAATAAATGGACTGCTAAGGGTTAAAAACCTCTTCCTGTCTCACCAACACATCATGCAGTGTCTCTCTCTCTCCAGTCTGGACATGACAGATTCTCAAATCCATGGGGATCTCCTCCTGCCAGCCTCATCCCAGCAGGTTAGGTCCAGAGCCCACCACCACAAGTGATAATGTTTTGACCTGCTGGTGGTTCTTTGCAATCACCTCTCTTAAAACATTTATCCTTTCCCCAGGATATGTTTCCAATGGAGGCGCTATGTAAGCCAAAGTGTCCATATTCTTGTTTAGTTGAATGTTGAATTGAATTACACCGCACTCTACAACAGACTTGTCACCAGCAAAGATGCTAATGGCCAAAAAGTTGAGGTCCACATTGGACCTCATTGTCCCAAGCGTTAAGACCAGAATACAAATTAAACAAATGAAGCAAAAAGACATTCATGATAAATGTGTAAAATTGAGATGTTTCTTACCAGGAGATATTGTTCAAAACTTTAGTTTTGGACCGAAGTGGATTCCTGATTTTATTAGAGAGTAACGAACCAGTGTCCTAAAGTGTGATTCTTGGAGATGGACATGTGGTACGCCAGCATGGGGACCAAATACGAGCCAGGTATGATGGGATGTCAGATGGTGGGCTGGAATCAGCTCATGACCCAGTCACGGATGGGACCTTGGACCAGGGTGTGAAATCCAGAGGTTCCCTCAGAGGAATTGCTGGGGACAGCTACACTCTATACCTAGATCCGGTAGCTAGAATGTACCTTACCCATCGGGAACAGCTGTGGTAAAGGGAACTCCTACTTTGGAAGAAGCTGATAGCATTGGACAATCTAATTTGCCCCAGGTTTAGTTCAGACGTTCCACCAGAGACAGAAAAGCTCCAGGATACTTGAGGGATTATGTTAGGTTCTTCCCTGACCTTCTGTGGTCAGGTGCAGTGAATGAAGCAGGTCCACACAATCTTTCTCCCAAAACAGTTTGCGTGTTTTAATAATAACAAAAATAATAACAAAAATAACAACAACAAAAATAAGTCCACCCCTTTACCAGCAATGGTATTGGGGGGTACACAGCAGCTCTCTTAATTGAAATGAAAAGTAAACAAAAACGGGACTTTGTCCGTCCCCACATTCTCCATGCACGCAGTGCTCTTGGTCCTAAGAAGCGTGGTGCCGTGAGTGGCGCCATGCGGTGCTGTGCTGTGCTGTGCTGTGCAGGGACGTGCTCTGTATTTTGCCGGTCCGCAGCTCACTCCTCCTCTGCAACACAAAACACACGTAATCCAAAACAAAAACAAATCAATACAGGCTCCGGCCGTCTATTCTCATTCTCAGACTAAGCAGAGGTTTTGCCGTAGCTGCTCCCCTTTGTACCCAGCAAACTCCTCCCCGCAGTCACCGCGTCGCCATGGTTTCCCTAATAGAGGACTGCCCCGCAGCTGACTGCAATGGAATCGTCCTGAGTACTTGCAGCTACGCGCTCCTCCTAATATGGTCACCTTCCGGTTTCCACCTACCACCGAGGTGGCAGCTTTAGTACGTTCCCTTTAGTATGTAATGTCCCGCCTCTGTAAAATACTTGTTTCATTCAGTGTATCACCAATCTGTCGGATTGGATTGGATTACATTACAACTGCTCACTGATTCTTCTATGGGATTAATGCACGCTTTGCAAAGTTCTGAACTGCACCCATATTCAACGAGGAACGGCCCTCTGAACCAATTGGGCCCGTCGTACAGTAAGTACAAATAAAACATTTTCACTTTGCTGCATTCCAATCTGATATTGCAATGTCATGTTATATATAAAATTGTGTTAAACATACTGTAATATTGAGGGACAGTGCTTAAAGAAAGGGACTTTATACCAGGAGCCCACTTCAAATCACAGCTCAGCCATTAACTCACTGTGTGTGTTCCTGATAAGCAAATCTCTTAACGTCCTTGTGCTCAGTCCTTCGGATGAGACGTAAAACCCAGGCCCTATTGTGACTCTGCAGCAGCAGTTGTTCATACATCGTTAATGTATTTTCCAGTCAGGTCTTGGTGCTCCCCTAATAACCTCTGAAAAACACTGTTCTGAGTTATGGCAAAATGTTGGGTATCTCCCTGTAACCCGCTCACTGATTTTTGCTACAGCACGTGGGTAGACTAAATTCATCGATCAACACCCACAGACATGATTAAACAATTAATCTTTAATTAATTAAAACCCCTAATTTCTGCTGGTTCTCACGTGAGAACGTAATGATAAAAGGTATGTGAACTCCTGGTTATACATAAACTACAGTGTTGTTGTATGGATTGTTTAACTGTAGTCAGTGGCAAAAATTGCTTTAGAATATTTACTTTTAAATTATGTTGTGCCACATGATGGTGATGATGGTGAATACCTAGTCTATCCCTTTAAAATGCAGAATAAAGGCTGAAATTGACATCATATGCTCAGAAAGCAGAACTGGCTGGTGAATCTGCTCTGAAAAGGGAAGGGAGGGAGAAAAAAAAAAAATCAATGAAGTCGTCAAACATGAAATGCTTTTCTGAAATGACTTATCAAGACACATCTATGAGGTACAGTACAAGGAACCGCTGCCTTGACCTTCAGTGACTTTCAAAAGGCTATTAAACCGCAATGCAGGACAGAGGTAAAGAGTGCAGTGCAGTACACAATTCCAATGCATTAGTTTGTTATTGTTTTTCAGTTGTAGCTGTTCATTTCATCCTGCTAACATACCAGTGCTCCCTGCTGCGGTTAGCTGGAGGTCAAGTGCTGCTTTTTCGTTGTTTACTTTTTTTTTTTTTTAACAATTATTTGTATACATTTTTCCTTTCTTTTCCCCACCCCTTGGGAAGAGGGAAATGGAAGAGACAATACCGATAAGAAAAGAAAAAAAAATCAATTACAACAATACAAAAATACAATATCAAGACAAAAACAAGAATATTACAACAAGATACAATAAACTATTAAAACTGAAATGTCAAATAAAGAATATACTTTAATAAATTGAATGAAAGTTATCCTAGGGGGAAATGCCATAATATGCACTGATCCTACTCAAACAACTATGCTTCTTTAAATTGGCAGCAGTATCCTATCAGGCCATCGTGTTAGCGGTGGCAAAGTGTAGCCAAGTCGTAGATCTTTCCAAAATAATGAAAAATTGAAAGTGTATCTAATGAGCATGGTCCGAGATTAATATATTTTGGATCTCTGTGGACTTCACAAACCGCAAATATCACAGGATACTTTAAGTAAATTACTAGAGTACAGATTGCCACCAACTACAACATCAACATTATAAAAATTAATAAAGGTCATGTATCCAAATTACCAATAATGAACCACAGTACTATTCTTAATAGGGTTATCAATCCTCTGCAGTGTAGACATCCCCCCCCAGCCACCCCCCTCCAAGGACCACACAAGGATGACTAGATTAAGTCTTTTTTTCGTTCACCTTTCCAGTGTTTGCACTATTCAAGTGACAGTTAGTGTTTCCTTGTTAAATGTTTCCACTTCCATATCGTGAAGGTACAAAAAACAGTAATCCAGAGCAAAGTTAGTCCTTCGATAACGACGTTCCATCTGAGCTAAGGGATGTGAAGCGCAGACTCCTGAGACGGAAAGATTCTGGATGGGGATCTCAAGCACAATAGAAAGAAAGCAACGCTGATGTACAGGTAAGTAAGCTGGGCTGAGCTGAGTGATGCTGGGACGCCAGAATCACCGTTGAGCCCTCTTGAGGTGTCGTGGGCTATTCAACGAAACATGAGGATGGAAGGTGCCCACTTGAAAACCCAAGAGATGTACCCTGCTTAGCTCAATCCAGACGATTGTCATGCTGATGCGCTGGGGAGACCGCACTGGGTTGATCCCCAGAGCCAGCATCGCAGCCGTTGTGTGTGCTGATGCGCTGGGGAAGCAAAATGAGCTGATCCCTGGAGCCAGCATTACACTTCAGCAATCAACACCAGACAGAAGGATATCTACATCATCAGATGGAAAACAACGCAAATGGATGGAGATGCACATGGATCACAACAGTTTACTGCAAAGCTACGTCTTAGTTGGTGCTTATCTTGGCGAGAGCAGAGTTCAAATCAACATGAACATTTACTCTCATGTAATGGAAATCAGGAGTAGTGAAAGACAGATGCTCCCTTCTATGATTAATCTTCAAAACAGCTGGATACACCAAGAAATTGTCCACTCCCTAGGAGTGAAGCTTCACTCTCACTTCACCAGTCTCTCCTCTTTGGGGTGGTGAAAGCAGTGTAACCCACATAAAAAGAGAGCTTTTACCCCTGTCGAGCAGCCTGGAGGAGTCGTTGTCGATCACTGTAATGAAGGCATTGAAATATCATGGTGCGTGGTTTATTTGAATCCCGAGGGCTACCTGCGTATACGTGACGTGCTGCAGAAAAGGGTGGTTATCAGAGGACTTCAGGGTCGGATATCCTGCTGAAGAAAGTGGATGGGGTGCCTTCAGCCCCACTAGTCTGACGTTACAGTGATGATTTCTGTCCTCAAGGACCTCCATCTTATACTGCATAGCATCAATAAGTTTTTCTGTTGTCGAAGGTCAGCTCTGGTGATATCCTGCCTGGCAGTTAGTTGTTTCATAGAGGGGAAAAAAAACTCCTGTTTAAGAGCATTGAGAATAGTAGCTCTTTCAGTTACGTTTTAAATCACAGGCCACCAATTGCTTCCTTAACTGATACATGGAAAGTGCGTGAAACTGCCAAGTGGACGTTCCAATCATTCCGGTGTGGATTGAGGGGAAGCAACTGGTCCCAGGTTGAGTGAGACAAAATGCATGACGGCTGACAAAATAACAAACAGCCATGCCTATATGAAGATTTCACTTGCGCAAGGAACATTTTTGTTAAGTCTGTTCAGCCATATTTTTGTTGCTTGAGACACACCATGAGCCAAAATGCAGCAGGGATGAAGAAACATTTTCTCTAATCAACATGTGGGCCGACGGTTCAATCCAGAGAATGGATGGAAGTGTCAGTAACAAGCTGCTTCCAGGTCATTGAAATGCATATTATTTACTTTTTTTATATAACAATAAAAAAAAAAAAAAACTTTGGTTAAAACACCATGTAGCTGTATATATATTTTTCCAAACAAATTGGAGTATTATTGAACAAAGGTACACAAATTGTGTAGACACTGCTAGTATGCTCAGAGTTTGACAGAATAGAAGCTATTTATTACAAAATGCAGTGAAGTAAAATAAAACTGTTCATTGTGTTTCTGTTGTTGCCATTCATTTTATTTGAATCTTTTTTAACAACCAAACTTTCTTTGTTTAACAAAAAAAATAATAATAATAATAGTATTTACAACAGAATAAATCCCAATGACTTGTTTAGAGCAACACTAAATTGCTGTGTAATAAAATCAACATGTCCACATGTCTTGGACTCAAGCTAGCTCTCTTCCGAGATGCAATTGTTCCTGCAGAAGAAAAAAGTTGTTCTGATGGTGTTGAGGTTGCCTGTATGCTCAGATAAGCCTTTCTGAGTTTTGCTAGTGTAGGAAAGTGTGCTTCATTGTACTTCAAACATTGCAGAGGGTCAGAATTGTTTAGAGCAGGCTTTTCTCTAAAGTATTGGATGGTTTCAATGCTTATGTCTTGGTAGATCTGATCATCATCATAATTTTTTCCTCCTGCATCTTCGTCACTACTGGTAGAATCCCCAGCAAGCAGAGTATCTAGCATGCTATTTGCTTTCTTGGCAGGAGGTAAACAATGAGCTGCAGACTCATGCACAATGGACAGTGCTAGCACAGCTGGCATCTTGTAGGTTTTTCAGATCACTGGTATTGACAACTGACTGGACTTTTCAATTCTTCCAACATGCTCCACTGTTCAGGGTATCATCTACCCTTCTGGGTTATGGAAGGATCAGACAAAACTGCAGTCACAGGTCATCTCTGCTCCAGCAGTCTCTCGATCATGTAGAAGTTTCTGTTCTACCTGGTGCTCACATCTTGAATTAACTTGTGCTCTGGGATTCCCATTTGCTGCTGCTTAACCTTAAGTTTGCTACTGGCCAATTCACTTTTTTTCTGAAATGTTCTACTAACAATCTTGGTGCTCCTATAATTCGGTTAATATTTTGCTGTTGTAAAGCATGGCGTATAACTAACTGGAGGGTGTGACCTGTGCAGCGTACTGAAGACCGGGTATGCTTCTCTTCAAGGATTTTGGCAGCTGCCACTATGTCTGCACCGTTGTCATGGACAAAGGCCAGGATTTTGCTTGCAGGGATGTCATATTTTGCAACTGCTTCTTCAATTCAGATTTCTATGTTAGAAGCTGTGTGCCTTTCTTTTAGGGGCTTTGTGGCAAGATTTAGATCTTTGAGCATCTAATCTTCCCCAACATAGTGACAGGAAACACAATGGTATGCTTCTGTACAGGTGATTGTCCAGATATCGGCTATTAATGTCATGTTGTCAATAGACTTGAAGCTTGTGTTGGCCTTTGGGATAGTGTTTCATATATTTCAGATAGTGCTTAAATCTTCTTAATAAGACTTAACATTTAGCTAAATATTAAAACTACAAAATCTGGAGTTTGTATGTAAATGAGTCCGTCCCACTCTGTGCTTTCACACAATTTGATTGGCCTTGTAATGCTGAAATCTGCATATTCCCCAATTAGCATTACAATAGCCAATCAAATCGCGTGAAAGCACAAAGTGGGACGGAGCTCATTTGCATACAAACTCCAGATTTAGCAGGCCAGTCACATATTAAGCTAAATGTTAAACATTGTTAAAATATTTAAATGTAGTTAAATATTTAGCTAAATGTTAAACTTGTTAGCTGGCCAGTTAAATATTGTAACAAGATTTATAAATTATTATACCTGAATGTACACATTAAAAAAATCTATATATATTTATATATTTTTACAACATTTATAAATCTGGCAGCCACCTGTTTTATAAAACAACCATTCTGACATATTTGTATTCCATTGTTACTGGGACAATAAGTACCAAGTTTGGAGTTTGTTCGTCAAACTGTGTTCAAATTGCAGCAGTTTGATGTTAAGGGGGGCGTGTTTCGTTAAAGTTTGTGGCAGCCATTTCGACACTAAAATTTATCGCAGAAACTTCTGCTTCACAAACTTGATGCAGGTTTGGATGCTGATGATATATGCCAAATGTCAGATCAATCAAATCACCGGATCCCAAAAGAAGATTTCAAAAGATGTCTAAAAAAATGTGTCAAACGGCCATTTTCGTTTCCAGTCAACACCATTTTTTTTAAAAGTCAGTTCTATTGATATAGTATCAGGGAAGATGCTTGTGGGGGTTGGAGTTATTCAAGTAAATCGTTTGTCAAGTAAATCGTCTATCAAGTTTGGTGTTTGTTGGACAAACGGTTTTCAAACAACAGCAGTTTGTTGTTTCAATAAGATTTGTGGCAGCCATTTTGACGTTAACATTTATCACAGCAACTTCTGCTTCGCAAACTTGATGCAGGTTTGGATGTTGATATATGCCAAGTTTCAGATCAATCGCTTCCCAAGAAGACGGTTTTGAAAGGTTTTATCAAAAAATGCGTCATGATGCCAATTGCAAGGACGTAGCAGCAAATTTTTTTCAGCATCTGACAGCCAATGTATTCAGCTTGTTACTTGCCAAGTCAGAACCTGATCAGTCAGACAGCTTTGAAGCAGCAGCAGTTTAAAGTTTTGGGTAGAAAATAAATAAATAAATAAATAAAACTTTAACAATAACAATAGGCTTCCCAGCCTTTGGCTTGGAAGCCTAAGAAAATGGCACAATGGCCAAAACAAAGGTATTTAAAAACAAATAACAAAACACAAAGCAAAACTTACAAAATAAAAGGTCTCCAGGCTTGCAAACCAAAAAAACCTGCAAACAACCATCAGCTTGCTTCATCAGCTCCCGCCTCTCCCTATTGGGAAGCAAAGGCCTCCTTTTATGTCAGCTGGTTGGGTGCTGATTGATCGTTAATTACTCCAATCAATCCCCAGCCACCTGAGCACAATAAACCCAGGTAGGTAGGGGAATTTAACCCCATCCCTGCCAATCTATAAAGGGCAGGGCTCTGCTATGCACAGGCACAGATCAGGGGTTGGGTATAAAAAAATATCAAAGGCCTTGTGAGGCGAGAGTGTATTAAATTGAATGTCCAAACAGTAATTTATGTGTACAGAAATAAAATAAATTTATTTTTATTATCTATACACAACAAAATAATTAAATAACAAAAGAAAACAAAACAGTGTGAGGGAGGGAGTGCAGGGGTGAAATCCAAAACAGATCGTGAGAACTCGTCTTTAATCGTCCTTGTGGCGAACCATACATAAACAAAAAAAAGACAAAAGAAATGTTAGTATTTTCAAAAATCCCGCTGCGCCAAACTAGTCTGTCCCTCCACCCGTCACTTCACCTATTTTACTTTCAGACCAACCCCGAACACAGTAGTACGTTCCCTTTAGTATGTAATGTCCTACCTCTGTAGTCAGTGGAACACCAATCCCCAACTGACAAGTGTCCTTATCCTTCACTTGACTCCAGTGGCTGGAATTTACATACTCGTACTTCCACCCCTCACCAAGGTGCTGCCCCTCAAAAAGATGACTTTTGCCATGGTCACGAGATCTTGGTAAGGGAAGTCCTGAGTTGGTTTGATGCCATCTACTGTCAGGAGGCTGAATCACAGACCGAAATCCCTTTGACTCATCACAGGCCTTCAATATCCCTTGGAGCACGGTCAAGTGGAAGGTGTATGGCACCACCAAGACCCTGCCTAGATCTGACTGTCCCTCCAAACTGGATGACCGAGCAAGAAGGAGACTGATGAGAGAGGCTACCAAGAGGCCAATGGCAACTTTGCAAGAGCTACAGGCTTTTATGGCCAAGACTGGTCAAAGTGTGCATGTTACAACAATATACCAAGCACTCCACAAATCTGGCCTGTATGGTAGGGTGGCAAGAAGGAAGCCATTACTCAAGAAAGCCCACCTTGAATCCCATTTGAAATATGCAAAAAAACATTCAGGACATTCTGTAGCCATGTGGCAAAAGGCTTTGTGGTCCGACGAAACTAAAATGGAACTTTTTGGCCTAAATGCAAAGCGTTATGTTTGGCGCAAACCCAACACAGTGCATCACCCAAAGAATACCATCCCTGCTGTGAAGACTGGTGGTTGCAACATCATGTTATGGGGATGTTTCTCATCGGAAGGGACTGGGGCATTTGTCAGGATAGAAGGGAAAATAAATGGAGCAAAGTACAGAGAAGTCCTTGAAAAAAACCTGCTGCCCTCTGCAAGAAAGCTGAAACTGGGATGGAAGTTCACCTTTCAGCATGACAACGACCCAAAGCACCCAGCCAAATCTACACTGGAGTGTCTACGGAACAAACAGGTAAATGTCCTTAAGTGGCCCAGTCAGAGCCCCGAGCTAAATCCAATCAAAAAAATTTGTGGCATGACTTGAAGGTTGCTGTCCATCAATGCTCCCCAAGGAACCTGACAGAGCTTGAACAGTTTTGTAAAGAAGAATGGTCAAATATTGCCAAATCTAGGAGTGTAAAGTTGGTAGAGTTACAGACTAACAGCTGTAATTGTTGCCAAAGGTGCTTCCACCAAGTATTAACTCAGCGGAGGTGGAGATCTTTCAGTTCAGTATTTTTAATATATCATTTTTCCCCCTTAACAGTGTGGAGTATGGTGTATAGATAAGTAAAAAAAAATCCTCATTTAAATGCATGAAACTCTGAGGCACTGATACAACAAAATGTGAAAAAAGTTCAAAGGGGTGTAGACTTTCTATAAGCACTATACATGTTTTCAGGAATGTCAAAGACTATTTTAAATAATTGTAGCTTTTTAGACAATATCTGGTCTAACAAACCCATCTCTAAAACTTGATTAAACTTGAATGAAATAATCCCTAGTTTGTGGTAATGCACTCCTGACATTTACGTGCAAAAAGCAGCGCTTAGATTTGAATTGAGCAATATTATTGAGGCTTGAAGGAGAAAGTATAGCTGCCATTATCTTATAGCACAACCCGAGTGCATGAATTGAAATCTGTAAATCCAGGTTGAGGATTGCAGATAAGCAGCAGGTGAATCTGTCGTGGCGTATACACACAGAATAAAAACATCTGATTAGCAATTTGAAAGAAGATTCAAGGGTAGCAGACTTATTTACTGGTAGTTGAATTTAATGCATTTTGGGAAACGCCCAATATAAAGCCAAGGCTTATCCCTCAGCCGCAGTATATGGAATCTGGACCTAAGAAGAGAAAATGCTAAAATGAATAGAACTTGTCAGAGAGACTGCAATTGAAAGAATGGCCTTTGTGAGCTTTTACACAAGTGTGCCAGCTGCAAGGAAAGGCTACGACTGCGGGCCAACTTTTATTACCTTCTGAAAAACAGGCCTTGCGTGTTTCACCTCATGGAGACTGCTGACACTTCCACTATTTCTCGCTCCACTAATGTGGTAATTGGCAACCTTTCGTCAGCAAACATAATTAGCTATTCAGGGCAGGTTCAAGCTGAAATTTACACTGGTCTAAGAACAGCAGTTTCTTTAATTAAACAGGACTTTTGATGATTTGAAAGACATTGTTAAGAACTAAGAATGTAAATGATGAACAATGGATGTCCATCAAAACCGTGCCGGTATCTGTCAGTGCCCTTCATGATTATATATTTTTTAATCATAATTGCGGATAGTAGAAAATGATTTTTTTTTTTTTTTTTTTTTTACATCAGCTGATAAACCAAAGGAATTACTGAAACTAATGAAACTAACTAACAAGTCAATTTGAATGTTGGTATTTGTGATGCTTCTGGCTGGAACTTGCAGCTAGTCAGTGATCTGTCTGCACCCTACAGAAAGTCAACATCATGCACCAATTAACCAAATATCTTTGAATGGCATCTTTTCAGTAAAGATCTCAATACTATCCTGAGATAATTTATCTTGTAATCTGGATACAACATTTTTATTTCATTTTTTGTCCAGTGAAAGTGTAAAATAAATAAATAAGCAACTTGGACTGACAACAGTGCATTATTTCTTTTTTCTTTTCACAGTCTTCTAATAAGTACTTTAATTCAAACCCTCCCTTTTAGAAGAGCCATGGCTGGAGGTTGCCAGTTTTGGGCATAAAAGGTCTCCAATAAAGTAAAAGCCCAATCAAAACCTACGACAAATAGTCATCCTGACTAAAAGAGTTTTAATTTTTGCTAAAGTTTTGAATTTAATTTTTTTCAGATTACAAATTTAAATCAAAATTTTCAGGAACACTGCCTCTGATAAATACATTGTTAGAAAAAAAAAAGTTAATCCCGATAGCAGTATGTGTCATTGCCTCTGCTGTTACTCTGTTTGATATATTTGTGTCTAGCGAGAGAAGTCGTGTTCTGAAAGCTCTTTAATAATCCCTGTCTTTTATGCCTCTTTGGCCTCAAAGGGCTCACTGAATTGTGTCCAAAATGATGGCACTAACACTGCAGCTAACGTTGCACTGCCTTAGTGCCCCGCTATTTTATGCTCTCTCTCTCTCTCTCTCTCTCTCTCTGGTCTGCATCCACATTTCTCACAAGGCTTCTCTTCCAGAGCAGATTAAGCTGTTGAAGAATGAAAACTGCAACTGCCACACACAACACATTTAACAAGGATGCACAGTGCATACTGATAAACTGACATTCACAAGCATACACACACAACACATTTTTGGTGCAATAAATAAGGGGAAAAATTAATCATAAACGTTCAAAGTGTATCTTCCTTATGTTTTCAGTTTTGTATTTATAATCATTGTAAATGATTAAAAACAAAAGTTATAAACATGGGGAAATCTCTGGGGTTGTGCATGCTCTCAGATGAATTCAGCCATTTTGGACCACTTTCCAAAGCAAATTTGAACTTGAGTTTGTAGGAAAAGAAATTCAGAAATGACTTCGCTTACATCATTTTACCAGATGGACCAACCTGATGAATCACCCATAAGGCTAGTAAACAATGTTGTTGAAATGCAACGTTTGCTCCAGGGTTACTGATTGAGGGTCAATTCGGCCCCCTATCAAAATTTAAGAGGCACATTCTCTTTAGTGGGGGGATCAAAATGTTTTATTGTTTAGAATTCAACACAACCACAGTATTTATATACGTGCAACCGTGTACCTACCTGTTGTTTCTGAACAAAAACGTAAAAACAAACTTTTCATTTAGTACTCAGTCAGTAAGAATTATGTATTTTGAAATTGCCTTGTAGAAAATTGGTATAAACAAGGTGTGCCTACATTACACAAGTCACATGTTTGCAGATGTTCTGTAGAATATCCCTCTTTCCTTTTCATTTCTGAACTATGCCAGGGCCTTCCCATAATCACCTTCCAGTGAGGTCCCTCAACTCGTTTATTCCAGAGGGCTGTCGTCAACACATTTTAAACCCTGAAGCCCCTCTCCAACAAGATTTAAATGTTTTTTAAACACACACACACACACATATATATATCGCATGAAAAAGTGGTTTAGAAGTCGGGTCTCATGCATGGGCTAACGCACATCAAATAGCAAATCATGCACCCAGCCAATCAAACCTGCGAATTAGCGAGCATAAACAAGCTGTGAGTGGAGCAACAAGTTTGCATACACATTTGTGATGAAGTTGTTGGCATCACACACTACTTGCATGTTGACATAATAGGTTCACTTACATTTTACGTAGAGGTATCTATTCTATGTTGGTGCGCATACTTTAGTGCCAAGAGCAAACAGTGTGCTCTCAAGAGAGATGCACGTCTACTTCCAGGTCAGCCTGAAGCAGTTGGCAGATGTCAGTTACTGTTTGTCTGTTGAGGCGAAATTGCTACATATGTAGCAGACACGATGGTAGCTGCTACAAGACCCTTCACCACACACAGAGTGTTGATACAGTCTTTCTTTATTTTCACCTGTGGTAGCAGAAAATAAATTGAAAATCAGCACATGCAGATAGCTGTTCTCTCCGCTCAGTAACAACAGCAATGCAAATCAGGGATCGCGTTTTTTGTTACAATAACGTGCTTGTTTGTTTTTAAACCACAAAATAAACATTGGGAACATATCTGTTAAACCAATAAGCAAAATAAAAATTGGGAACATACCTGTTTTAGCAGAAAATTCAATTAAAACCAGCACATGCACATAGCTTCAGACATTCTCTCCCTATAGAAAACAACAATCATTTGTCACTAGTAATGTTAAACCCCACTTAATACAAGCAATAATACTACACACTCAAAAGTTAGCGAAATAACAAACTTCTTATTAACACATCATGAATACATATTACACCAGTTTTTTTTCTTCATCTACAAATGTATTTTAATAAAAAATATTAAATTATTGAAAGTGCAAAACGCGACTTACAATTAGTATCAAACAATGCAACTAAGGGATAACTCTGGGAAATTTGTACATGTGCGTATTGGCCATTTATCCTTCTAATTAAATATTACTGTTGTGTTAGCTTAGAATTAAGAAAGTCCTTGTTATCTTTATATAGACAGCAGTGTGCGTATTTCGTGGTATTTTTGCTTATAGAATGCGAAAGCCAACACGTGAACTATGACAATTTCTGTTCTCTGATGCGCCTCGGTCGCAATGTGTCATTATTATGCCAGGGATGGTTTTGTTTTGGTGCACGTGGTGTGGAATTAACTTTTAAGTCGGGCTTAAGTTGGAAGTAGTAACGACAGTGTAAGCAGTCGTTATTACAATTTTCGCCTGCTTTGTGCGCTCTTTGGCACGCCCCGCCTTTTGCTTCGGCTTGCTGCAGCTACCCAGGCGTTGATTTGCCACCTCGCCTCTCAGCTGCTTCCCACTCGCTCGACTTTTACGCTGTTTTCGCTCTCTTTTGGTTGTCTTTCTCTCTTGTTTGATTTCTCTGCCTCCGCTATTGTCTGCTTCTCTCTAGCCAGTGTTTATATGCGGTAATTCAATTGGCCACACCTGTAGGCAATCTGAATCAGCTCATTGCGTCCCCATCACTAACAACACACCTGTACGTCATCTCATAATGTGTTCACACAAATCGAAATAAAGTGTTCTTAATCAATCCAAACAGTGCATTAATAATAATAATAATATTAATAATAATAAATAGGAAAACACAGCATAATACCCACACATAAAATAACAAAACACAAATGCAAATAAATCTTAGTCACCCTTGACATTTGTTTGCAAATGAGGACACTCCCTTAAAGTTCAGCCCGTCAAGCGCTAACGCTGACTTGCAAAGTAGACAATAAAACACGGTTGCTAAATATGTGGGCAGTCTTTTTGCCCACAGGTGCGCCTGATTCTGGTGCGCTAACTGTTTGCAAAAGTGTTTTGCAATTGCCTTTGCGAACGTTGCTAAATAGGGCCCATAAAGTAAAAAGTGTGTTTCTTTTTATATGCGCCAAAAGGATGCAAAAAAAAAAAACAATGACCACGCAGTCTGTTAATATGTAATGTCACATTATTAGAAAAAATAATTAGTGTTGGCTGAAAAAAAAAAAAAAAACACGCATCATAGCCTAAAAAATTACATACTGACTTACACTGTTCATATAATTTACAATCAAGCAAGTTTTTGTACATTTTTTTATTTTTATAAACTGTCTTTCGTTTAACAACTTCAAGGAGCAGGGCACCCCAGGGCATTACGTGGCTTTTCCAACTGAACGATGCGCACAATTCCGCCCCACGCTCCTCTATCAATGTATATAAACGTTATTAATACACGTTAAAACAACAGCTCTATCGGTTGTGTGTAAAAATACACATTGAAACAAAATGTATTCTAGGTTGTATTTTTTCTATACAATTTTACACATAATATCTGAGCTATGCATACATATTTCAAGCATAGTATATCTATATAGGGATTTTAATCTTGACATCTTCTATTGATCGATTAATTGTCTGATCTACGATCGATTCATTTTTGTTTTGTTAATGCAGCAGAATCTGAGATGAATCTTTGGATTGACACAGGATATCGTACTATTATACACGATCGTGACAGGTTAACAGTATATAAATCAACTGCCACATTGAGATTTTAAACTAAGACATATGCCACTTGTATTGCTAATTGCATTATGTATGCATGTGCAAGTCAATGTGTGTGTACAAATAAATAACCAAAAGATAGGCAGAGGTGTCCATCCACTTCATAGTAACTGCCATTTCAGTTTACAAATGGAATCCCTTGCAAAAGAGTAATATATTTTAATCTGTCCAAATATTCAAATGTAACGATTAACCAGCATTTCCACTTGGTTGATTTCCCTTATTCTAGTATTACGTTTGTTGTTGTCTTTACTTTACATTACCAAAAACTAGTTCAATGTCTGTTTTCAAAATTACAAAAATGTTACTGCATGAAAAACTAGTAGAAATTTAGTAAATTAGCAAAGTTATACCAAATATATGTTAGCTAACTTCGAACCGTGAAATATTGTTTACTATGAGGCGTTGTTTAAGAAAAATAATAATTCAACTTAAAAAAATAAAACTGTTTATGCAAAAGTTCCTTTAAGATGTGTGTTCAACAGTTTGTTTTACACAAGTTATTAATTTATTTTTAAATGTAATTACTAATATAGCTTTGTAATGTACTGAGACTGTTTTTGATGTAGCACGAGGCATAAATCAGATTTGCACAGTTAAAAATTATCCATGTTTCTTTTCTACTACAATACAATCACTTAAAACATTATATAGTTTTAAAAAGTTACAATTACAACAAAAACATTACTTACCATACATGTGTTGGTCAAACAAGTCCATATTTGAAAAAATGCATTTGCAACCATCGCACTGATATTGGGGATCAGCCATGTTTTAACCTCCAGCGACGCACCTCTGAGCTTGAGTCACTAGCGTTAGGAAGAGCTCGCAAATTGCACATCATTCAATACGAAAAGCCACGTAACACCATTCATTCTCTATACAAAATTACAATTACAAGCATATAAAACACATCATAATACAATCAAAGGATAATATTTAAAAATAGTTATTAGTTTACAATATTAATTTAAAACACAATAAACCCTTCAGCTATATTGGGAAACTTATTTAAAATAACTATTAAACTTGTGTCCACAAGTTCTGTAATTAAAAATGATTCTTGAAGCATTTTAACTAACTTTTAGCACAATAATACAACTGCATCCTCACCATAGCTTGCTTGGTAAGGTTTATGACACCTTAGGAGGCCAGACAATAAGATAGCATTTTGGAAGGCGAGCTTCAAAGAGTTAACACAGTTTGAGGCCTGTGCCTTATGTAATCAGCTTTGAAGTAGATCTGGTTAAGAATGTTCTAGAATCCATGTTAACAACCCAATCCACACAGCATGTCACACAGACAACAGAATTAAATATCTGAGAAATGCTTATATTAAAATTAATTTAACCATGAATTTCCTTAACAAATCTCTGTGATGACTTGACAACTTCATGTTCATATTATTATTCATATCTTCAGTAGTAGTAAAATGTTACTGTGACTGATAACCTGCTTGGAACGGTGACTGTTAAAAAATGCTTTGATGGTGCTGCGGCAATTCAATACTGTATATGATGTTAAATGATAAAAACATGATTACTCTTCTATATAACGTATACAACATGTTTTATTCCAATTATATGGATTATCTGTAAAATAAAAGGATTACCAATCAAATATAAGCAAGTAGCTATGGTGATGTCACCAGTTAATTATGCAAGTTAGTACCATCGAAGGCTCGAACCTTCCTTCAGTAATGTGTTCCGAACCTTCGAAAGTCAAAATGTACCCTTCGTTGCAGACCTATAGGATAATGGACCTGGGAGAGGCCATTTTGACAGATACCGTAATAGATTTACTTTTTTTCAACTCAGCATGGCCCAGTAGACACAAACAGCTGGAGATAATTTCCATTAATGAAATCATGACAAGAGGTATAAAGGGTTCTGAAGTGGATCACCTAGTAAAAGTGTTGCTCTCATGTAAACTCATTCAAACATGGTTCGAATCCTGCCCATGCCAAGTTGCTGATCTTGACAGAGAACCCACATTGAGTGCAGCATTAGTCTTTACACTTCAGCAGGGTTAAAAAGGAAAATCTTATGGGCTAGTTAGTCGCATCAAGCTCCTGCAACTACTAATGTTCAGGCACCTGACTTGTCTAGGCAGAGACTTCTCCAGGGTTCAGAAGTTTGGTAACGTCTATTGCTTAAATTTAGCCGGTGTTAAGAGACATTTGGCTTTCTCATTCTGTAGTACTGGTTTATTTAAGCACATTAGAAGAAAATATGGAAATATGTGTCTCTTCCTGCATGTCTCCTACTTTAATAGATTGGGCTAAATATCGTAAAACCTTTCAAGCTACTCATGTTGCATTAGCGATAAACGTATACTCTGTCAGCAAGTCTATTCTTCTACACTGCAATGGCCTAAAAATGTCAGTGCATATCAGCTGTGCAGCAGGGTGTCATAGCCTCATACACAAAGTTATACTATACCCTTACTACCAAATAACACAGGTGGAAAACCAGTTTGGCATCTGGTTGAAGGATATATACCAGCCTCACCACAAAAAGCAGATTCTTTTTTTTTCTTACAGCAGGACATTTCTCTCCTACTATTTTTAAATCCTTCCCTTAAAATGTGAGACCTGGAGACACAGGACCAGAACTTCATATTCTTAGCACTGGATGATAAAATGTGCTTCTCCCTGGTTTGTCGTTGACAAGAGGTGCTGCTGTCACTCCTTTTGAAGGACAGGTATGAAATGTGCCTGTGAGTTCACAAGCACAAGTTGTCAGGACTTGAATAAAACTCTGACAGGGTTGTTGAGAGAAATACAACTGTGCTGACTTCTGTGTTGCTTATTGATATATATTGTGAGATATCGCTACCCAGCTCTACTTAAAACACACAAATAAAAGGTTTGTTGCCCCTAACCCGACCCAAAACTTGTTTTAAGAGCTGACGTGCTATTTTTGTAATTTACAAAATAAACAAAAATGAAAACAAAAACCTAGCTCTCTTCGGGCACTAACTATACAATTCAGGAACCTATCTAAATAACCAGACAGGTAAGCTGTTTACCAGTTGACAAAACAGAGTGCAGAGTTTCGCATACAGGAAATACAAAAAGGCTTCACACGGTACCTTAGAAATGACTAAATATACTCTGTCGGGCTTCTTCCCACAGCAGAGCCCCAAGTACGCTGGCTGCTGTTCTTAAATACACTGCAGCTGGCTGCAATTTGCAATCTTCATCAGTTGACCGTAATTAGCAAAAACAATTATCAATAATACAATTAATTAACAATAGTGGCCTTTTTTTCCACAGGGCCTCACCCATCCTCTCCTTGTCTTTATAAGACCCTGACCATACCAAGGCCACCTCCCTCCACCTTTAAAGGACCACCCGCCCTCAAGTCCCATTTCTCTGGTCTTCACCCTCTTCTACGGGCAGACATGAGGGTGGGTTGGTTCTTCCTCTGACGCCCACATGAAGACTGGTGTGTGCTACAGCCTGCAGAGGTCTAAGGCTTAGCACCAGTGAAGCGACCTCTGAACCACCAGGGAGAGCATAGCAACAGGCAGGGAGAGCTTAAGCGATGTTTGCTGAATGCATCACAACATCTGGGGTTGCAGGGGGAACGTAGTAGGGGACAAGGTGAAGAACTGTGCATGGTGGATTACGCCCCTGGGATCTAGGTCCAGCATTCCGGAACCATCTGTAAGGTGTCCAGGAGCACGGGGCATGGGACTGAATGGACCAGCACCAGAGCAGCTTTCACGGGTGGTGGTTGATGTTGTGGTGGAGGTGGGTGTCTCACCTCCTCTCCCATGATTACAAACCCTAGCTCTGGTCATGGCAACGGCTCCACCTCTTCTGGTTCCGACACAGGTGCAGACTGTTTCACCAACTGTAGCGACTCCTCCCACCTGCAACTGGCCACAAACAAGAAGGCAGCTATATATTTTAAAAACAAAAAATCGGATAAATCTGGACCAGTTGTTCAGTTACTGAACATTTAAATGAAGTGCATTGGCTGTCAATATATCTAAAAAAGTCTTACGCAGCAATGCAAATGTTTAAGTCGATTTAATAAATGCCACTATATTTCAGAGATGCTGATAAATTATGAACACAAGCTCTACCTTTCGTGATAACAGTTGTGGGACTGGGGTGTCTTGCAATGCCATGCACATATACATCTGAATATAAATTACCTGAGAACCTCTCCTCTCTCCAACTGGATTGCATGTAGGGCTGGGTACCGGCAGTGTCTTCATGATATGATACGTATCGCGATACAAGGGTCACGATACAATACTTATCACGATACAGTAAATTAAGCATGAAAGATAAAAATCAGACAATTGTCTCATTTGCGTGTGCAAGTGTTTGGAATAACATTGGTAAAGCATTTTTGGTCAAATAAGCTTCACGGCCGGTTTTGCTTTTGTTTCCTGTTTATTCTTTAAAATACATTTCTTTAAAACAAAATTACAAATCAGGGCTCCAGACAAAGTTTTTGCCTTAGGAGCCAATAGCTCCAGGCCAAAAGAAATTAGTTGCCAAATTTAATTGCTGGGTGCCACTTCATGAGCAAGTTGGTTGCTACCATATTTAACTGCTTAAAATACAACGTGTTAAGTCACTTAAGTGATACTAAAACAGCAACTTCATGTTTGTTTTTGTTGCCACATTCTGCTGAGCGGTTAATCTATGCAGCTGATGACTGCAGTGAACTCGGCATGTTTATATTTTAAATATTTGTGTCTGGAATTTGTGACGACACCTCTAATTGTGTACAGTGTTACATGGGAAACAACACCCTGCAGTTCCAATGCTCAGTGTCAGTGAAGTCGTGATCTGACAGCATGTAACACAGACAGCTCTTATTATTACATGTTATGATTTACTTTTCAGTAGAAACAAGTTTAAATTGCAGTGAGTTGGTTCTGCTATTTACGATATTAAATACTAAGGGCCTCATGCACTAAACAGTGGTAACCAGTTAAGCACACATTAAGTCCATTCCTGCGTGCTCGGTACACCTGCTATATACACTAACCAGCGGCAAATGACTTTACACGCGAAATGAATCGTGTGGTAAAAAGAAACTGCGTGAGAGTCATTTATATACAATTAATAATGGTAATCCATGGAAATATATTCAAATCCCGCTCCCAATACCGTGAGGGAGGGACTTGATATAAAAACCATATTTACTTAAAGGTGCTAACTTTCCTAAGTGTCTCAGCACGTGTTAAGTTTACCTCTTATTGAAACCAGGCAGCGTCTGTCAATATAAATAGAGCAGACCACAAGTGGTGCTGTGTAGGAAACATGATAAATGCGTATATCTGCTTTCAGGTACTGTATTTAATTTTTTTCCAGGATAAACGATTACCTGTGTTCCACAGAACAAACAATTAAATGTCAAATATTGGCTACATATGATGTATTTTGTTGGTTTTGTGGATTAAGGGCAATATTTTAACATACGCTATTGTAATACTGTACATAATGATATGATTCTGAATGCAAATTACCAAAAGATGAATGCATGTGAACTGTATTACATAATCATTTCCTTTATTCCGATTCCAAACGTTTTGCTTTCTCGATGCAAGATGCATTGTAGGAATAGACAGTTGTGTATAAAATCCCATGATGTACTGTATTTTTTCCATGATGACGTTGTGCTCCCGAAATGGAAACATTGGCATTTTTGTCATGGAAAAGACAACAGTGAGCATTGCACAAAATGTGACTACCCTGTGCAGCACGTCAAAATCACCAGATAAGGAGCTGGAAGGTTAAAGTTTCTTAAAAGAAAAAAAAAGAAATAAACCACAGCTTATAATGTGTATATAGTTTGTGAGAAGTAAATGTCATCTAATGGAACATTTGAAAAGAGTTAGCTATTACATGATATTGATTGAACAGTTATCTGGCTGTAATCATTTTTTACTGTGAGCGTATAGTCTGATACGTAAGTGGCTGAAATAATTTTACCAATATGTTTTCATTGGATCCATTAATTTAATAAAAATTAAAAAAAGGAAAAACTTTTTCACAAAAAATTTGCAAAATCTGTTTATGTAGTTTCTTGTGAAAATGAAAATATTTGAACCAAAAATACTGTATGTTTCTTTTATAATAAACATTTCTACAGTATAAAAATGTAATCTGATATCTTAAATGTCTACAGTAAGGCTAATTCTTCCCACTCAAAACTGAATACAAATGATTGTGGTGATAGGCATCACATTGATCAATATATCTGTGAAGTTTAGTATTTATAGCTCCCAACTTTTTTTGAAGCAACTTAATCATTTTTTTATATACTTTTCCCCCAATCCATTTAGGCAGGGTAGGACAGGGCAACATAACTATTAGAAGACACAATTATTTGAGTAATGCTTTGTTGGTTTATACAATTTCAAATTTTGGAAAAAAAGTTATGAAGTACTCATTTTCCTGAGGAATGGACACACATTTACTATGAATGTTAGAAGGTCTACATACATTTACCAATTTTGCAAAAATACCAAATAAGTTGATATCAACATAAGGGTCCCACTGCTGTTGGTGTTCCTGCACCTTCTGCAATTCAGTCAGTAGAATAAATGGTTCCTTTTCACAAATAGTTATTTTCACATTTACAGAAAGGAGAACACAAGAAAAATGTGTGATGCATACAAAAGATCCATTAGTCAGTGCTACTACTGAATTGACTCTTTTAAAACTAGTTGCATATTTTTCTGTTGAGAATAGTCTGTTTTTAATATTGTATCTTTCAAACATTTCACATGCTGTGTTAACAATTTTACCAATGACCTCTTCCAGTGCCATAGTCTGTGCAGTGCTCAGTTTGGTACACAAATGCTTACCACAAGCGTCACAATCAATAGTTTTATACATTTCAAGGTTTGGTGACCTTTGGTACTTGTTTTTTGAAAGATATGTAGTTTCTTCTGTAGACTTTGTCATATGAGCCTTTAAAAAATCTGCAATCTTTCTTTGTGCACAAAATCTCTTGAATATTTGTTGTGGTTTCCACATGTATCTTCATACAGAAAGGCAGATGTTGCCCACAGTGGTCCAAGGTCAGGAACACTATCAGAGATATGAATCAATAGATGTGCATTATAACTAACATACTGCTCCCCATATAAATCTGGAATCAAGCAAACACATTTATAGAGGCACAGTTTAGCCTGTCGTAGATCTGTTTTACATATATTTTCACCTAGCAGAAGATAAATTTAATTGATTAATAGAAGTCAGTGTTTGTAATAGTGTCTTGGCAACACATATTTTAGGATGATGAGAGAATAGAACACTAGGTATGATCCCCACTCTGATGCCTTCCAGTATTTCTACAAGGTCGGACCTTGGCATTCTTTTAATTTAGGTGGCTTAATTTTATTAAATCTCTCAATTTATTGAACTCTTCTACCAAGGTAGAATGGTTTATCATGGTTTGCACTGTCTAACAAAATGTTTGCAAACTGCCGTGTCACTCCAAGAAGTACTGCATGCATATAGTATAGCTGTTTACAATATCAGAATCAGGTAGAAGGTAAAATGGACTTGGCCCTTTAATACCCATTACAGCCTGTCTTGTTTCCAATGCTGAAACAGCATGTTGTAATGTTCCAGTGTGGGTTCTCCTTGGTGGTAGATTTGTTTCTAAAGGGTAGACCCGAACAGTGCCATGAACTTTGGGAACACATTTCCCTGGATATAGGTAATAGCTGCAGCCATGGAATCCATTGAATTGTTTCATTTCTTGTAACATAGGCCGAGCCACAGAGTCACAGGTACACATTACTACTGTACATTTGGTTGCATGCAGTTTTCTAGAATTATCCTTCCATTCAAAGACAGATTATTTTAGCAGCAGTAGCTCATCAATAAATAGCTTTACAAATATATCACACCATCTGTACCAAATTACAGAGAAATGTTGTCAGGATTTCTAAGAAAATTCTTCAATGTTGTGTTTCCTTTGTAAAGTTTACTATCACATAAGTCAGAGATCATACCAAGTATGAGCATACCAAGTATTATTCAAGTCATATGCTTTAGACAAGGATCTGTATATGTCACGATTGTAGTCCAAATCTTTAAGTTGTGTGGTCAGAGGTAATGTCAGAAAATAAGCCTCAGCTTTCTCATCTCTATCTTTGTCAAATGCACTCTGGCAGACTGAAAAAATGAGTTGAGGGAGAATTTCCTAAGAAAGCTGTGCACAAGTGACAGTAAAATTGCAACACTATTTGGTCAGCTATATTAAAAAATACTATTTGGAATGCAACCTGGAACAACAGTATTAAGTACACTTAGCAAGTCACGGAAACCTAATCCAGATATATTGTGTCGTATAGCTTAGGTGATTGTGAGAGCAGTGACATTTCCTAAAACAGTAGAACTTTCATAAATGGCTTGTCATAAGAAAGAGTCTTTAATGCATCCAATGGTCTGAAGGAGCCTAGTTCATGTTCTAGGCTTTCAGTCATGGATGCCAAATCATCTTCAACCTAAAAAGATATAAAAATGAACACTTAAACAACTCTTCCATGAATTAAGAATTTTTTATGTTACAGAACTATAAATAAAAGGTCATCATGAAAGTATTTGTTCCACACATACCCAATATAAGCTCTATCTAGTTCAGTTTTGCATTTCTACTAGTGAAGGGGACTATTAGACACACAAGGTATAGAACAGCATTATACAACCAAGGCTAAACGCAGGCCATTTTTTTGTAGACCAGTTACATTCATGTCGATGTCAGATCCACTGTTCTTGTGTTTCCTGTGTATCACAAACTAGTGTATTAGAAAATGTGCATTAATGACAACTGTAAAAAAAAAGATATGATTTCATGTTGTATCCAGAAGTTATCTAAAAACACAATTTAGAAAAGCTCCATGAGTTGCATGAGAGGTTGTAGCATTTAAAAGGTAAAAGAGAAGTAAAAGTTTATATTACAGTAAAGTACTGGGAATCCATATTGTATCTACAATATGTACTAGCCAGCAATATAGAATGAACATATACAGGCTAACTTGACTATAACAAACCCTTCTTATAACGAACACTCGATTTTAACAATCCCAACAGAAAGAACCAATGTTTTTCAATGAAAATTAGCCCTCCTATAATAATAATAATAATAATAATAATATCTTTATATAGTGCCTTTTGCAGTGGAACACCATCACAAAGCATTTTACAGAGATAGGCTGTGAAC
Organism: Polyodon spathula; assembly: GCF_017654505.1. Lineage (NCBI taxonomy): Eukaryota > Metazoa > Chordata > Actinopteri > Acipenseriformes > Polyodontidae > Polyodon > Polyodon spathula. The sequence continues at coordinate 32,610,310 of NC_054536.1, forward strand.
TGTGCATTATATGCAAAGTCACTTACAATAGGACATTGATTTAACATCTCATCCACAGGATGGAGCACAAGGAGGTTAAGTGACTTGCTCAGGGTCACACAGTGAGTCAGTCAGTGGCAAGGGTAGGATTTGAACCAATCAGCTTCTGGCTATAAGCCCTGAACTTTAACCACTGGACCACACTGCCTTCTATTAGAATGATCACATACAGGATCGACCCGGATACAATGATATCAGTACTGACACACTAAACTTTCTCTAGTGTCAAGTGTGTTATTCACTCAGTGAAAATAAAGACCATGGTTGACTAATTCAAAGATAACACTAATTCAAAGATTACCTATTGTAGTACGAAACATGCATGGCAAATGCAATCGTTGCCTGTCAGTCATCTTCACACAAACTGCAACCAGGCAATGGCCGTGTGGAGCACTCTACGCTGGATAGCTTTTTTCAATAGAAAGGATGTGTAATTACTGTATTCAGCATGGAAGTGTCCTTTTTCATTTCTTTACTGTTTTGTTTTAAATATACCACAGGGATAATTCATGTTAGTGTAATTTATATGTGGAAACAGGTTTGTTTTGTATGCTTTTTTGAGTTATGTTTGATCAAATGTTTACAAAAGGGCACTCAATTAAGACTTGCTGCCTGTCTGTCTTGTACCATCGTTGGTAGCGTCACATGACCCGTTTGTTTACTTTCTGCTTTGTGTTTAATAAGTCCTGTGCGTCTGTGCCGACGTTTCAACTCTAACTCCTCTGTCTTGCAATGCGGTTACCAACACATGTGACATATGTACTGTGGCAAAGTGGTAATTAGTAGCAGGTGTACAGCAGGTGCGGTGCTGGTGCAGTAATCCCAAAGAAACCAACAGACAACAAAGAACGGGTGAAATGGTTTGTTTTTATTTAGTCCAAAGTGAGTGCTCTCAGTGCTTGTGGTGAAGTACAATACAATAGATGCTATAGTGGTGATAACAATGTTTACAGTGACAGTAGTGCAGTGTTGATCTTGATCTGGTTTTGTGCTGGCCCTTGGTGACAGATTTGGATTCGTATCCCCACCTCTTTGTTTTTTTTGTTTTATTTTAGGCTGAGATCTGCTTTAAAAACATATGAGGTTCTCAGGGGTTCCAACTTAATTCGTCATCCAGTAGTGGATTGGGTCCTTTGGGGCAGCACCTAAGGGCTTAGTCTCCCATATATATATATATATATATATATATATATATATATATATATATATATATATATATATATATATATATATATATATATAAACATCTCACTGCACACTCCCCTGCTCCTGTCTCATGTTTAAAGCTATGGGAAAAAGATATAGCATAGTTGGGAGGGACTATAGATTGGGAAACGGTGTAGGGTAGTGTTTTTGAAGCATTTAAAAATCCAAATCACCAGTTTATTCACTTTAAATATGCCACAGAACTTATTTGACCCCTCGTAAAAGACATTTTATGGGGCTAGCCCCCCACCCATGATGTACTTTTTGCAACCTAGGAGTACCAGGCACTCTAATGCATATACTGTGGGACTGCCCAGATGTTCAGCTTTTTTGGGGGCAGGCAGCTGATTCCATTTCTGTTATTATCAGAAGGCGCTTCCCACTGGACCCTGCACCTTTTCTCCTGGGTGACATTTCTAAATTTCCTGTCTAAGAATGAGCGTAGATTGTGGCTGGCAAGCATGACTGCTGCAAAGAAAATGATTGTGCGGCGCTGGCTCCATCCTCGCCAACTCTCCATACGACACTGGCTATAGGTGTTTTTGTACATTATTTTTTTGGAGATGTCTTCAGCCAGCGTCAGTGGAGCCAAAGTTTCCACCCTACTGAATTACTATTGTTGTGATCAATATGCACTGCTCATTTATTTGTCGTCAACCCATGTAAAGAGGTGGTATGGGGTGACGGGTGGGGGGGGTGGGGAATCTTTTCAATATCTTTCTGTTAATTTTGTATGTAATTTTCAATAAATATTTAATTACAAAAAAAATTTAAAAATAGACAAAACAAACAAAACACTCACAAACTATTTTTCTTTATTTAGGGAAATCTCCCAGTCCTTCCAGTTCCTTGTATCTCCAAACCAAGCAAAGGAAAAGATTTACGATTCTCTGTCCCCTTATGCTATCACACATTATCCCATGGTAAACGATTGCAGCTGTCTCTATTGCCTGCAGTTCCTACATCATTTACCTTCCGGGTCAATACGTTCCTGCACCGGAGTCTCGCCTTCTTCCAGGCTGACTGACTTCCCGACCCTGGAAATGAATTGTCAGACCAGCCCGTCCAAAGACTTCCCCTTTCACTACTTAGCACCGTCACATGTAGGGACTGAGATTTACAACCAGAACTCATTATATATATGTCACAGTACCTTGTCACAATACTGTTTAAATGTTGATCAAAGTGAAGGAATCTTCATAAAAGTACTATATATTGAAGTTCAATTCAAATCTGCCGTTTTATCATTATTCTGATACAGAAAAATGCCAGACCCTATTAAGTGAACATTATAAGGAACATTTTTCCAGGTCCTAGGGGGGTTCATTATAGTGAAGTTAGCCTGTATATTATTGAAAAGATAGACATTGTTTCTGCAAGTTTATTACATTTTACTGTTTGTTATAACACAAATGAATTATTAACTATAGTGTGTATTAAAAATTACAAAAAATGTGTAATATACAATTATCGTCAAAAGTTTACATATCTCAATGTACGAAAATTCCCATAGACTGGGATATGTAAACTTTTAACGACAACTGTATGCTGTTGTTCTAATAATGTGAACCTTTGAATTGCATGAATATTTACAATTACGTTATTTATTTTTTTTTTTTTGGTTACAAGGTTAACTGATATAAACATAGCTTTTTGAACAATGTGCAAAGATTTTGCAGCATGGCATTTCCTCGTCTGTTTTGAGAATTGTGCTGATTGTATCAGTAACTTATATTTCTTAATTAAGTATTGCAGTAAAACTAGCAATTTACCTGTGATATGTTAGCGGCCAATCTTTTGATTCCAGGTCTAAGCTTGATAATAATAATTAATTGGTTACGGCACTATATGTTCCAAAGCGTTTTTGTTGACACAAATTACCTTCTCTGTGGTCTGTACGATGATATCTTTCTAGCATGTCATTCTCTGACTGGTGCTCCAAGCTGGAACTCTTCAGAAATAGTACCACCAAAAGCACAACTGGATGAAGAACAAATTGAGAAAATGATTGGTTAGTGTCATGGTGTGCATTTAGGCCGAGCCTACACACCTGTAACATTTGAAATGCACAACGTGAAAGTCACAAGTCCAGAGGTTTTAAGTGAAAATGCAGACGTTGTGGTAACAAAGAGGAACTATTTGGATTCAATGCAGGTTTGCAGCAGATTGTCTTGTTTGCAATTGTACTCAAAAGCAGCTCAGCTCAGTTTACGCTGGTCATTAAAATAGATGCTACTGGGTTTTCAAAGTTTACTTTTTTCTAATGAAGTCCTTTCTTCCTTGAAAGACTTTTAAATTAAAAGGTAAAACACAATTGCTAATCACAAATTATAAAATATAGTAATTTAAATAAGGGTAATAGTAAATGGCATTGTCTTAATTTACTATAACAGATTCACTTATTTATATTTTTCCCTTTTATGACTTTCTTCTCCTGGAAGTAACTCATCTCCTTGGACCTACATAATAGGTAAGTACATATTGCACATTTACATTCTTTTCAGGTTAATGTTTTCCTCTTATAGACAAATATACATTTTAAAGAGCCTTTATATGTTACAATGCCCAGTTACTGTAAATCTTCTACAGCAGAAACCCAAATTTACCTTTTTTTATTGCAATGGAAGATTTATTTGGAACAGAAAAGCAAGGCCCAGATATAGTACACTAAATGTATTATCCAAATTCTGCTGAGGCCCTGATGACTATGCTACAGAATTGTATTAATTTTGGAGTCAGCTGTTTAACCCAAGGGTTATACGATCCATGACAAAGTCTGAGGAACTTTTCAGGTACAAAATGCAAAACTCTTTGGTTGCCAGCATTGATTTTTGCAGCAGATAGCTAAATTCACTCCAAGTTGTACAAAAAAAACCAAAAAAAACCCAAAAGCTGACTATTTTTTGAGTGAAATGTCAGTCAAACATTTTCTTTTTCAGTTTTCTCAGTAAACCAGGTATGTATTCTCTTTACAGCTGTGTTAAGACGTCAGTTTCCTGAAAGATCCCCCTCTGATGTCAGGTACTATATTAGAGATAAGCTCAGCAATGCCAGCAAGGTTCAGAAGGGGAAGCTGCAACAAAGTTCTGAGTAATAGGAACCTTTTCTCTTTGATTTATCTATTTTTTTTTTTTAACAAAGTCATCTGTATATTGTTAAAACCCTCCTTGCTAGGAAATGTGAAAATGCGTCTAAGTTTAATTGACATATTTAAGCATTTTTGCCCTGCCACAGTGACCAAATGAAAACACTGAGTAATAACACTTAATTTGTTTTTGGGTTCCTATACTTTAAAAATAATGATGTATGTGTTTACAAAAAGGTGTTTATTTCATGCTGTTTGAACTTTGGTTTTTTTTGAAGTGTAGAAGCCTATTAAAAGTAGGTTTAAGTTTACAACTGTGGTTCCTAACCTTGGTCCTGAAGGACCACTCTCTCTCTTTTGAAAAACTTGTAGATGTTTTTAAAAGACTTAGTTACTATACCTTTGAGGTCTAGAAATCACTGCACTGTGTGGTAGTTATTCATTGAGCATTATATAATTTAACTAAATGATGTACTGTCAAATGAGTTGAATACATTTGGTTTATCTCTTGACAAATCTTTTTCAAGAACAGACTATATTACAGTTTTAAGGAAATGTGGTACAGTCAGTACTATGGTCAATGTAATACAATATTGGTACTACAGTATTATGAACCATGGTAATAACATTGTATTATACTATTGTACTATACCATGGTACTTATACATATTTCAAAATCCAATGGTACAGTAACCATGGTAAAAACCATTATGGTTACCATGGCACATTCTTATAGGGGTCTTGCACTTCAGTTTATTAAAACATGTAATTTGTGTTTTTTTCTCAGACCGATATCATAGCGCAGTCATAAATATTGACACATGCTTTTAAAAAGGAGAGGCAGCATTTTGTGTTACAGGCGCCAATGCACCTAACCCCAGAAAAACTGTTTACTTTTTTTTTTTTTTTGTCGCATTTGCAACCATTTTTGTCCGAGTCCGGAGCCTTTCAAATTGGAGCCTTACACATTTTACACACAGTCGTGACTCTTATAGAACATGAGGCGAGTCCACACTGGATTTTAAACTGGCCGGAGCAGGTCGAATTTTAACATCGCCCTGATGAGATTATCATCATTAATAACCTGCCTCCTCTCAGCTTCCGTTTCACTCAGATGATGGCTGACTTGACAAAAACACCATAACACAGTGAATGACAGGTGAGGCTTCTAGAGTACATGATAATACAATAATAGTCTCTAATTATCAATGTAGACATAAATTAATGCAAGCCCATATTTATGTTGTGTTAGTAAACAATGTTTTACTTAATTAAAAAAAAAAAAAAAAGGGTATCGATACAGGGGTCACTGTATGTGCCATATGCCAGGGGAGGTTGGGTGGGTTGTTTGATGTGCATCATAAACCACTCCTAGAACTACGGTTACATGCGAGGAACCCTCATTTCTAGGGACATAGATAAGGCACACTATCTGCACTTATGTCAGACTCCTAACTATTCTCTGGGAGGAGGGGTAAAGGCATACACTACCTAAGGAAAAAGAGAATGCAGAACCAAGGCTTCAAAACAAGCAATTTGGCGTAACTCAGAGTCCAAATTGTAATGAGAACTGTGTCCTTTAGGTGCCCATCCTACCATCTCCCAAGACTTTTCACAGGCTTCTCAGACACTGTTGGTATTGTCTCGCCGTTGATGTAGAACCTCTTATCCACTGCTTTACCTTTAATTTTAGAGATGCTCCTTGACTTAGTGGGCTTGAATTGCATTTGTGCCCATTTAATGTTATTGATTAATTTGCCCAATAACCGATTAGTACAGGCTGTTGTTGTAGTCATGATTTTCATGTCATCCATGTGTGGTCTAATTGGTGGCAGTCGCATTCCAGAAGCCAAGCATTCTCCTCCCACTACCCATTTTGACACCTTAATAATTCATTCCATTGCCATGGTAGAAGCCAGTGCAGAAATGGTGCATCCTCCCATTATTCCAATTTCTAGGCATTGCCATGTAGTGATGAATTCCGAAGTTGAAAAACAAAATTGCACAACTCTGCAGTAGGCTTTCAAAATCAAATGTTGCCAAAAGAAACTCAGGTGGTACTGAACCGTATGAATTAGCTAAATCCAGGAATGTCACATTGAGCTCCTTCCCCTCCTTTATAACTGTTTGAATTTGTTGCCAGATCACACTGATGTGCTGTAAACATCCTGGGAAATCTGGAATACTGGCTTTCTGTACTGAAGTGTCAATGAAGCAGTTCTTAGCAACAATGTTGAAAATCTTGCCTGCCACGTTTAACAGGGAAATAGGGTGAAACTGACCGATACTCATAGAATCTTTTTCTTTGGGTATAAAGATCTCACTTGCTCGGTGCCGTGCTCTTGGTACAACCTGTTTTTCCCTGCTACTTTCATCAATTTCCACAGGATTTGTAGAACACCAGGGGCACTCTTGTACACTCAGTACGGAACTCCATTAGACCCAGGAGATGATGACACCCTTGCCTTTTTCACAGCTTGCTCTACTTCCTTCAACTTAGATGCAGAGTCCTGAAGATATCTCTCCAGCTCAGTCTTAGTTGCTTTGTGTGCCATTTTTATCCCTGGTGAATAATATCTTTGCAAATTTGAATGGGTCTTTATAAAAGTTAGTTCTCGCACGTTCCTTTTTGCTGCATTTCTGTAGGCGCTGGGCTCAGACAATGTTGCAAGCTTATCTTTTATGACCCTTTGTAATAGATTGAGTGCCTTCTTCTGACTTGTTCTACTTTTCTCCATTGCTTCCTCAACTGCCTCCTTTCTCTAACTAAGCACTCGATTTTTTGCTGCCATCTAGACTTTACAAGAATAATTTGTACTTTCTCCTTTATTTTTTCAACTCCAAACCTCTCGCTTCCATATGTGTAGATGGTATCCCCAAATTTATCCATCTTCTTTTCAACTGTTCCACCTAACCTTTCCAACTCAAAACAGAGATCTGTGTTTACTGTGTCCCACATTGTTTTCTAAGAAGTTCTTGGCCATTTAACTCCAGGCTTGTGCCCATTGAGGTTCTTTTCTCTCTGACTGGGTTTACAAAGATCATTAGGTTTATCACTAGTTGTGTTTATGCAAGTCCTCATCTATGACAGGGGTGCTGATATCCTGCAAACTGTGGTTTGCTTCCTGTCGCTAGATTTCATTTGACTGATTTCGTAAAAAGTACTGCTCAATGCAAGGCCCTAACTGTTGTCACTTTGCTCCAGCCACAGACACAAATCTGGAGTTCTATGCCTTTGCTAACTGCAGATCTTGAGCTAGTTCTTTGCAAAATACTCTATGTTCCCATAGCCATGTCCTTTCCTAAGTTGTTAACCATCATGTCAAACCTTGAGTCATCTTCTGCCCCTGCTCTCGCAGACTCTAGGAGTATGTTTCTCTTTAATTTCTTAGAAACATTGGGCGGGTGTCCCCAGCATTATTTTCCATTTGAAAACACAAAGCTGGATGCTGCCAGCTAGGGTGGCTAACCCCTGCCATCTCCAATGGGGTCTATTTCCTTCTGTCAGCTGTCTCTCCAAGGTCTTTCCCTCGTTGCCAGCTGCACTATTCACAGCAGTTACTGGACATATCCAGATCTTCACGATTTCCGTTACATGAGTGTAGATGTTAAAGCTTCATGCTGATATTGGATTCAGCTCTCGCCATGACAAGCACCAACTAAGACATAGCTTCTTTTACTGTAAACTAATGTGACCCATCTGCATTTCCTTCCATCTGATGATGTAGATATCCTTGTGCTTAGTGTTGATGGAGGAAGTGTAATGCTGACTCCACGGATCAGCCTATTTTGCCTCCCTGGCGCATCAGCACACACAACAGCTGCAATGCTGGCTCCTGGGATACATGTGGAAATCAAGTATTTATTTTAGCCAGGCCACATGTATAAATAACCCAAAGAGAGCAGTTGCCTGTGCTCTCAGACAGCTTTGGCTTCAGGGTGCTGTTGCTTACTGGTAAATCCATCTTAGTTACATATGTGAGCAGGATGATGATGGGAAATGTAGTTCTGAGAGGTCCATGCGGCTACATGTGATGCCATCTTGAGGCAGGGAATGCAATTTAAAAGTTTAAAAAAGTGGTCAAATGTAAAAAAAAATAAAAAAAAAATAATACACACATTACTCAAACAGTTGTAGCAACACATGGGAACATAAAATAAAAAAAGGTCCTTATGTACCCTTTAACAGGTGACAACCAGTTTTATCTGCCTGACCATCTGCCGCTCTGCCACATAGCCCTAATAATGACTGTTTCTGTCATAAACATACTGCTAGAGCACAGTCCCCAAGAAAAGTGCCAGGTATTGAGTGAGAACAGTGATTAAACATATCATTCAGCTTCAGGACAACACTCTAATTCCACAACAACCGGAAAGGTAGTTGTATGCCCAAGTAATGCTGGATCTATACTTTTAGACACTCAATCAAACATTCTAATGTGAGAGTAAGCAGGGAAACCTTTTGCTAGTGCAATGGTTCCCAACCAGTGATCCTGGGACCACTTGTGGTCTGTGAGTAAACTCTGGTTGGTCAGCAAACAACTCCCAGAATTCCGTTTGGCCGTTCAAAGCAACACAACAAACAGCCCACTCGGGGTAACACGATAAAAAACACACTTTGTTTCTTTGACTTACTGAGCCACCATAATTTGCACTACAGCTTGTTAACATATCACTGGATAGGAATTGAATTTCACTGCCTGCTTGTTTGTTTTCTTCGTGTGACTTCACTAAGACGGTCATTTCATTTTTAAAGGGCGGAGACATTTTCAGAAGCACAGAGAAACAGAACATGACACAAGAACTTGTTTACATACTATATATTTTTAATATATATATATATATATATATATATATATATATATATATATATATATATGTGTGTGTGTGTGTGTGTGTGTGTGTGTGTGTGTGTGTGTGTGTGTGTGTGTTTGCATTTATTTTATAAAAAAGTGAATATAAGCAGTTACTATTTCATGAACTAAATTTGTCAGTTTTTTTCTTCCTTATTACTGATAATAATTAAATTAATTAACTATTTTATTTATAAATCTTTATTTTGAGAACATAATCGAGAGTAGTGTCCATTATTGCTTAAAAAGATCCTGAGTATGTTATGTCATTGCAATCACTCTGGTGAAACAATGTCTTGTCATTTGTCCAAACATCAATATTTTTCAATAAAAATTTCAGGAAGTATTGTAAGGTCCCTCAGGTTATAGAATAACATGTTTGTATACATGTGTCTCTAAGCAGAATACACCATAATAATAAAAAATACTTAATGTTAAAAAGCATGTTGAAAAACAAGCAAAAAGTATATATGGTTTCTGAAGTACTTCATCATGCTCCCCGCAGTGTTCTGGAAAAAGGACACCAATTCCAAGATGCTGCTGTAAAAAAAAAAAGATTTTTTCTGAATTTTTATAGGAAGCAAGTCAACTACAGCCAGAAAAAAAAACTGGTCCTGGGGGAACATCACCACTGAAAAACGCTTGGCCCTTAAAGATTATAAGATGTGTGTCGTCTGCATTTTTCCCCTTTATCTGTTTTCTTTTATTATGGGTGTGTTTATAACTCCCTTTGATGCAATACCAAGCATCACCTTAACTGGAACAGCTTCCTTATGTGAAACAAATACTAACTAAATAACTGTTACACATTATGAAGTAGCATTTGTCATGTCAAAATTACAGTTATTTTTATAGCCAGCATTATTTAAAAATTACATCTAGCATTGACGTAAATGCACATCTTTCTAATGAATGCTCATTCTACTGCTTGTGTTCAACATAATATGTGCTACAGTTTTGCCAGGGATATGGGTATATCCCTATTATTTCCATATTATATGCTTTGGGAGAGGCTAGCTGCATATAGTAACAGAAGTTAATGTGAAACACAAAGAGGCTGTATTTGTTTCTTGACTTGTGAACAAATGATTTCAGCTCCATGTTATCTTATGGGTTTATTCAGCCAGGTTTAATATCTCACAAGACTATGTGGCAAAAGGAAATTCTCTTAACACTACTTCTGGAGATAATGTGCATAGTCTGTTCTGATGCTGTCATATTTAACCAAAATGCTGTAACATCCTGTACACTCTCTAATCATTTTTACATTTTCAAATTGTTTCCCACCCACCCCATCTTCGTATTTTTTATATGTACATCGAGAGAAGTTGGAGACTCAGTGAGTGAAATAAATTGCATTAGAAATTGATAGATTAATTTGCTATACCAGGTGTAGGCTGCGGAGACCAGCACTGGTATTTACATACACTCATCTGAGGATGACAGAGGAGGTTTTGTCAAGCAAAACTTTTAATCCTGCAAAATTGAGTCGCCATTTATCTACAAAGCATTCAGAATGTGAAAAAAAAAAAAAAACTTTTTTAAATACTAGTTGGAAGGCAGTGTATCTAATTGAGTTTCCCATACTGTAGACTGCAGTATGGGGATATGTATAAATATACTTAACACAAGCACTCTGAGTTCAGAATAATTTAATCTGTGCTGACACTGCTAAAATTAAAATAGAGCCATAAATGCTGTCTGTAAAAGCAGCAGTCATCCCAGAAAGGTCATTCAGGGCATGTGGCCTTCCACTCACCTTAGCCATGATGCCTTGTATGATCACTTGGAATTCAATGATCATTTCAGCTCATTTGTGGCAGAGTGGGTGCTCATTTACATCCAAAATAATAAAAACAAGTTGCTAGAACCTCATAAAAACTGTAGGTGGTTTGTTAGGACTTTTAATTACAGGACATGAATAGCCATGTACTACAATTACCTTGTACCTTGTTTTCTTACTAATTTTCTACCAGTGGCTTTCATGCTCTTACATGGTAACTGTTGGTGGAATAAGCGTGTGTAATTACATGTAAATGGCCATGTGAACATTTTGCTACATTATATAATTATTACATAAACATTTTAAGTACTAGATACCAACTGTTTTTTTACTCTTGCATGTTAACTACAGTTGGAGTAATTGTGTAATTTTATGGAAATTGTGCTGGTAAATACCAGTTCCCTTATAAAAGTTCCTCTTTTTTTAAACATGGCAAACTATGGTAAACTATGGTAAATACATAGAATAACCATGGGAAAACTGCAAACTTCTTTTACTGGTTTAACTATTTGATGATTGGTTTATTAACAGTTCAGTATCAACCCTGGAATTACCATGTGTTTTTGTCAACAATCAAGCTTCGGGGAAATACTGTACATTGCAAGTCACAGTGAGTAAGGGTCTGGCTTTTCAGAATGTGCTTCAACTGCTCCATCACCTCCCCTGGGACAATACTATGTGTGCTCATATGTAGATGATTTTCATGGCCTTTAATGCAGTTATGAGCCAAGGTATAATCATCTTGCATCAGCTGAGATGGTGATAGATCTGGGAACCTTGCTGTGAAGAAAGTATGGAATACTTAATAGAAGTGTTATGGCCGTTAGCTTTGGAACAAAGAGGGAGGGAGGGCTTGTTACCCATGTCTCTCTTTATTTCATTTGACAGGATTTTTTGCTTGGAGAAAAGGTTATTGTTGCTCATATCTTGAAATTACAATTTCTTTCTATCCACGGGGATGCTACTGCTTGAGCACAAAAATCATTCATTATTAATCCTGAAAGTAAATGGCAGGGAGCACAAAGTGGATGCACAGCCAAAAGCCAAACTGATTTGAATTAGTCAGATATCAACAGCTTAGCAGAACTGAGCTTGGTCAGGCATCCTTAGTTTAAACTGAAATAGGTTTTTCTGAATCTAGACAATATTTACAGTATGAACTCTTCCATCTATATAATAAAATTTGCAATTTTGATTAGCATAATATGGGTCCCATCACAAGTTAGAGTGAACTAGACAAGTTATCAAAAATATATTACAAATCAAAACGGCTGAAATATGGCTTAATAAAAGTATAATCAATGGCTAAATGCATATATGAATAAAGGGTAAGTAGCAGGGTTCTGAAAAATATAACGTTACATGTCCCCACTGTTTAAATAACGTGCCTGTAATTTTTCTTTTCGTTGTTAACATCCTGACTTTTTACAATTTTAAATATAAAGTCTATCTCAAAGGTATTTTCAAGATGTCTGCTTAGTGCACTCAGGTTTAAGACTTTCATTTTCCTACCCATATTCCTGAAGAGACATTCCCCAATGAAGCTGGGGGAGTGACGACAGTGTGGTTTTGAAACATAGAGGGAAAGGAAGGCGAGAGAGTAGACAGCCTAACAAGACAGGGAGAATATATAATCCAGTTCATTTTTACCTCAGAATCTAATATGTTGGATTGTCATGGTGACATTTTATTATTTATTTGAGTCTAGTAGATAGATCTAAGACATGTATTTTATTGTAGTTTTCGATATTATACAATATTCTTTCTCAAGACAATATTTTAGGACGCACATTACGTACATACCAATCAGTTCACTGTACCCGAAGCCTATCTGAAGATTCGATTTTGTACTTTTGAAATTTTAATAAATAAATAAAATCAGATGGTTTGATAATTTTATTTAAGAGCAATGTATTTATTAGACTAGTTTGACACAGTTGAGGCTACCCTGGAGAATAATTCCAACGAGTCTCGTTTTTACATGGTCTGCGGTTGAATTCTACACAGTTTTTTTTTTGTTTGTTTGCTTTTTAAATTAAAGTTAGCTTTAATTTCTCTTCCTACGGGATCGGCTTCAGTTTGATACAATATTACTCAATCACTGCCCAATCATTGTAGTCTAACTGTCAGTTTGTTCCAATCACAGTAGTCTCTCAGTTGCAACCCTGCTCTTGACACTCCCTAGCTTCATTGTGACATGTCTCTTCAGGAATACAGGTAGGAAAATGACGTCTTCCGGCAGTGATCAGAGAGAGAACACACCTCTAATCTTAAACCCGAGTGTACTAAGTAGACATCTTAGTGCACTCTTTAAATCTATAATTGTAAAAAGTTGTCATGATGTTCACAAAATAAAGACTACAGGGACGTTATTTATATAGTTGTAGCAACACATGGTGACGTATAATGTTACATTTTTCAGAACCCTACTACTTACCTTATAAGGAAAGGGAGAAATTTATAAAAGATAATCTGCCATACTTTAAAAAAGATGGTCCTACATATTCTAAGGACTTTAAAGACATTAATAGAGTGTTGTGAACCATGTGTTTTTGTCACATTCCACCATTTGTAAGAATTGTAGTTTTGTTTCAGGTCATTATTTATCAAAAACATCTTGGGGAGTACCTTTCCTGCTGAGTCACTCCCATATAAAATCAAAATCCAAATGCATGTGTGACAGGATGTGTTCTTTCCACACATAAGAACATAGGAAAATTCATGAACAACATCTTGTCTGGTTCCTAGCGGCTGATTTTAACTCAATTTGTCAAGTATTTGTCAAGGATCTAAGTGTTTCTGCCTCTACAATGTGACTTGGTAATCCATTCTATACCCTCACCTCGTTTCCATAGTCAAGCCAACTCGAGTGCATTCAAGTGCTCCCGGGTTAGCCTGAATTTTTCGAAACTCAAGTTGAAGCGCAACGCAAGTTGGCAAAAAAAATAGCAGATAGTAACCAGATTACTGTGTCATTGTTATTGACATTGTAACATTGTTATCATCAAACACGGCAATGGATACTTTTCCAGGAAATTCACTGCAGGCTGTCTTGGACACTGTCCTAAAATCGCATCATAATAGCGGAATGTTTTTAGATCGTTTCCGCTTTTGTTATTGTGGTCCTTGATTTTTTTTATTTTTTCCCTGCATTGGCACACATTCCTACTCACCTTCATAGAAAATAGAACTTAACTTATATTTTGAAACACTTTTTGATTTTGAAAAGATCCTTAAAGCTGACTTTGAATGACCCAATCTCCCCAAACAATAATCAGTGATAAAGTTTCATCATGATTCCTCATTGCATAATGTCCTGTCATGTTAACTCTTTTTTTTTTATTACAGGTAAACTATTATTTAGTTTTTTCTAACCATATTTTTCAACTGACACTGGCTTTCATAGAGATTATTGCTAAGACCAGGGATTCCATGATTAGTGGCGTATTTTCTGCTCAACCAGAATTAATTCAGGCCAGCCTGCATAGTGAAAAGGTACAAAAGAACTCTGGTACTGGCCCTTATTCGAGGCTGTGACAGGCTGGCGAGTGGATTGAGGCTCAGAGACAGATTAAAGGCAAAAATAAAATTCTTTATTAAACAAAAAAATAATCAAATAAATAGGCACAAGGGCCAACGGAACGAGGTTCAAACAGAAATAATCAAAAATGAATTTACAAGTAAACGGTCAGGTTCCAGGTCTCTAAAAGATACTCTTTTAATTCTAAACACAAAACTCTGCAACACAAAAACAAACTCCCAAACAAAGGAACACACTCCAAACAGAAAAACACACACACCCAGCCAGGCCCTCTCCCCTGGCTTTTATCCCCTGTGGCTGGACCCCAATTAATCAATAATTATTCAATTAGAGCTCCAGCCACATTCTCACATGTTTTTCTGGCTGGGAGAAATTTAACCCCCTCCCTGCCAGTTCCAAACATATTCATATAGACGGGGAGTTCCCCGTCACAGAGGCCAACTGGAGTCTTACAAAAACATGGAAACGCAGCATTGGGGGGACAATTAGGATGTGTACTCGAGTTGGCTTGACTATGGAAACAAGGTATTTGTGTCTTCTTCCCTCTGTGATAATTTCTCACTGTGTCTTCTGGCTCTGGTTTCTGTATCTTGTAAAGGTTCATTTTAGACCTGTTGCCTTGAAACTGTTTGCTTATTTTATGTAGAAATCACAATTCCCTGGCTGGTTATAAATAACATTATGTTTAGGTGTATAGTGCTTTTAATAATTTGGAAATGTTACCTGTTTCATTCAGAAGCAGGACTTCTATCTGCTGGGCCTCTTTTTGGGGTGTGTTGCTATTAGAGCTGGGGAATGCTGGGAAGTTGTGGTTAAGGGGAAGGTGCTAGTTACAGTACTACAGTTATAGAGAGTTGCTGGGGGAGGAGCTGGGAGCAATGCATTCTAGGATGCATGTTCTGAATTATGTGTCTTATTTTCAGTGCTCTCACTTGCTGAAGGTACAATGGTGCAATTTTCACTATGAATTACTCTTAAACATTATTTCAAACCTGTCAATAATTCCCCTTCTCTCTTTGATTACCCTAATCTAAAGATTCAGCAATGGGTCTTCAGTGTAGGAGCAGTAGCCCATCCTTAAAATGAGAATAAAACAACACTGAATTGTCTTTTTAACATTTTAATTCTCTTGACCATGCTGAAATAACTGCAAGGTCATTTTACAGCATATCATTGCGCAGATTGTTGTCTCTAACTCCCTCCAGCTAAACATAATGCATTTCCATAGAACTGTGTGCCTGGATCTCCCTATATGTATTGCTCTTCCTTCCATCTTTGTGGGAGAAGACTTGCATGGCTAATGTCCTTTATATTTCTGGCTGTAACAACACTCCATCTCAGCTCGATAGCATGGTTTCCCTGCACCTTAATGAACACTAATAATACACAAGCCAGCTCTGAGGAAGAGGCATGTGGTTTAGGGAAAACAGTTTGAATTTAACTTGCTGTCAGGATCTGCCCTTGTACAAGTAAGCTGAAAGTCATATCAGTGACAGGAATGTCAGTTTATCTGGGAGCACTATGTAAATCTGAATAGCACAAAGACTCAGAGCAAATTAAGCATGTACCAGGAAGACAGGAAAGGTCACGTCATCGGTCTTCAGGTCCACCACTATGAGCACTGACTTGTCATGAATATATGCATCCTGTACATGAATACAATTGGATATCTGCCATATTTACATATATCAAAAACATATATGCAGAATTTGCCCCTTCCTCACCGACTACTCCATTTAGCTCCTAGTTCAGGCGCTGGTACTGTCCCTCCTTGACTACTGAAACTCCCTTCTGGTCGGCCTCCCTGCCTCTGCCATCCGTCCACTTCAGCTCATCCAAAACTGCTGCTCACCTTGTCTTTTCCCTTCTTCGTTTCTCCCACGCTACACCGCTGCTCCACTCCCTGCCATGGCTCCCTATCACTCGCATCTAATCACAATCCTCACGATAGTATTCGATCTGTCTCCGTATGTCTCTAACCAGCGACAGCTCGTGCGGTGGAGCCCGGGCTGTTTTAAAGGGATTTAATAAATATCATAAATATAAGGTGACATTGTTTTCTTCATGGATTACATTATTTGCTGTCTGTAAGTTTACTCCACGTTAGCAACATTTGAATAAACTGCCTAATGCAAACAGAAAGCAAATAAATAAGCACCGGCGATTTCTCTAATTATCAAAAGACGCTTTTCTCAGTATCTATAATTAGCGTTGACAACAATGCATAGTTTAGAAACATAGGTGAAGTCAGGTCATCTAATCTTACAATTTACAAGGCTTAATCAGTTCTTCGCTATTTTATTTGGCACCCGACCGTCCAAAACATTTTAAAGGGAGCGAATATTAGGAACTCCCTTTAAAACAGCCTGGGCCCCACCACACGAGCTACAACTGTTTGTATCATGTATAAAGCTAATGTTGTAACCAAAAACAGAATTCAAAATTAAACCAGCTTTGCTAGTTTATTTCATGGCATTGCACTTGGTTGAGTATTTTGTAGACAGTCTGTGTGCCCTTATAGGGATTTTACCTTGCATATATATCTTAAATAAAAATAATTAATTATTATGTGCACACATATAAATATATGTCAGAGACAAATTAATATGTATGTATAAATGTCTCCTTATTTGTAACATTGTAAAAATGATTATTAGCTCATAATATCGTAAAATACACACATTACTGGTACAAGTATTGAATGAATGAAAGAATGATTCAGAGCCCCCTTTAGTTTCAGTTTGGTAACAACAACAATGCTTGATCCTTAGTACCATAATAAAGCTGGAGATCAGCTCGTCTCCAACTTTGTTCCGCTTGTTTTTTTGATGCAATTCGTACTAATTAGTATGCAGCTGGGGATGGTCCCGAGAGAATACAAGCTGGTACGCAACTTAGTACTCAGCTCCGTACTAACTCTACAGGTTCATTGCAATTGACCCAATAAGTTTAATACATGTTAATTGTTTTACAAAGGTGTATTGTTCTATAAAGGTATTTTCTATTTGCAAACACATTTTCCTCCATGTGTTGTATGTATTGTATTCACATTCTTCTCACTAGCTCCTCAACACTCACTGCTTAGTTGCATTACTTATGGGAAATGGGGGTGGACTAGCTACAGGCTCCCTCACAGCCATTGCCTGTAGTATCTATGACTAATCTGTGCATAAAATATGACATGGGCCATTGTCAGGGATCCTAGGAATGACATTATTGCTTAGATTCTGTGCGGCAATGATATACTCAACATCTTTATTGTGCTTGGGTCATCCATTGCTATATGTGTGCTAAACATTTTTGTAAATCTGCTACCAACTTTTCTGTACGGCACAGAGGGAGCCGAGCAGTATCATTAAATATGTACTGTGACAGGGTGGCGTCATGGCCCAAGATGTTACCAGCAGGAATCAAAGACTCAGAGACGGAAGCTGTACATTTATTAACAAAAATAAACAAAACACAAAATAGTCACAGCACTAGGGACTAAATAAATATTCAAACAAAACACGCAAACATGGGATCAGAAATTGCCTTCACTACCAGCAGTCAAAATACACACCAAACTCCTTCCTCCCAAACAGCATTTCTACTCCCCTTTATACAGATGGCCATTCCCCAATTAGCACTCAATTACCTAATTGGGGTATGGCCACACCTGTGATTTTTGTCAGGAGCACAATTAACCCCATCCCTGCCAACCTTACATTCCAACATACACACTATTTACACAAGCAGGGCTTTGGCCCTGCCAGATGCGGCACCAGTCTTTTATTACCTAGTTATATATCAGTACAACCAGAGTTTACTCACTTCTGTCCTGTAATATGCAAATCCTGGTTGGCTGAGGGCCAATAACAATGTACCTGTTTATCTGTTCAACTCCAGGAAACAAGGGGAGTTTACCCACTTTTTTATTTAACACTGCAGCACTGAACACAATGTTTATAACTTCAGAAAAACACAGTTTTATCTTTGTAGCTGGTTTGCACTCTAAGATTTACAATCTATTTACTTTTTATATGTAAAAAAATTAGCTGATTTAAAAAATGCCCTATTTGTTTTCTACGTTTTTATATCTGACTTAATAGTTTTTTATTTTTTTTTTAATATGTGATGAAAGATATATTGTTCTTACAGAATTTTTATACAACGAAAATAATTGAGTTTAATAAATACACTTGGGGTTATCTATCATGTGACCCAGTTATAACACCTCACATCACTGATAATAGAGAAAATAAGTGTTAGTCAGATATACCATATTTCTCTACTGTTAGTTCATTAAATTATTTGTATTTAAAACTCAAGCTATAAACAAAAATGCTTTCATTTATTTGAGTATGAAAATGATACATTTAAACCTCTACTATAATCTTAAGTATTTGTCTTTTTCTTTAACAATTATCAATACCTTCAACTTGTGGGGAAAAGCTGGAAATATCTGTATGCATTTGTTTATATTCTAAATGTGATTCTCTTCTGTCAAGTGACAGCTACCCATTTAACTCTCAGAATTACACCTAAACCATATAATACAGTTTATTAACCCCACAGGTTATTAACAATAACTCTTAAGGAACTTTCACGTCTAGTTCACTTGCAAGTTCCCTTGCAAACAAACACAATTTTGCTTCAGTTCGTTTTACACAAGAAAAAAAAAATCAAGCAAACTTCAGTTTCTTTTAAAGTGAATTCTAATTAGTTTGCTTGGTTCACTTGCATCTTCATCCAGACTATAGTTCTATTGGTTTCACACTGCACTTTTCTAAATGCACTCAGCTATCTTGCTGATCACTAGTTATGTCTGGAAAAACTGTGTTCATCATGCCCAACATGGAGAATACTTTACGTGCTGTGCTGTTATTTGTATTCTTTTGGTTTATTTGGTGTTTGCAACATCAAATCATTGCTGAAGAAATGGAGCAGGCCCAAAGAGTGACACGTTTGTCAGAAAAACAGTTTTGGAAGAAATGCTTGAGCGACATTCGGTGTTTAGATGATGTTTCAAGCAAAAGCAAGTATAACAGCGGCATACCTTTAATCACGCCTTATTCACCAGGTGAGAGAGATAAAAATGAGCACTGCTAAGGGGGCCAAAACCAATTCCAAAATGTTTTTACAGCTAGTGAACATTCAAAGAGGAAGTAAAATGTCTAAGAGATTGTGACGGAAACATGAGTTCTGGTGATGAATCTTCCTCCCGACCTGTGAGGGCGCTAAAGAACGAGAGGAGGAGTATCTGGAAGGGATGGCCTGACAGTTCATTTCTGGGTCGGGGAAGTGGGTCAGCCTGGAAAGAAGCGAGACTCTGTTGTAAGACCGTATTGATTTAAAAGGTAAACGAGAGGCAGCTGCAATTAATAAGGCAGCTGCAACCGTTTACTTAGATATCATGCGGGATTACATATAGGGGCCGGGGTAACGCTGATCTTTTCCTTCGTTTGGGTAATGTGAGGAGAGAAGGACTGAGAGAGGAGCTCTCAGAGTGTATTACGTGTTGTGTGTTGTCTTTGTTTGTTTATAATTGTCTGTCTTTTTCACACCACTAGACAGTTAATGCACACCTCCGGAGCTGTCACCACATAAAGCACTATATGGAGCATCACTGCACAGAGCACCTGCACGTTTGAATATCACCCAGGACTGGTGACCATGCCTTTGTTTGTGTGTGAGACTGTACTGTGTTCTTCACCATCCCTGCGCTTTACACATTGTTGTGTACTGCCGGGGATTTATTATTTGACGGTCGCCAGACCTGGAAACAGCACAAATAAACACTTGTTCACTGAATCACTGTTGTCTGTTCATCACTCCTGCACCGCATCACAGCTACACCTGTTCCCCTTACCAACCACTTTGCCACAGAGATACAAATGGCAAATTCATAGAAGAAAATTCTTCATATGAAGAGAAATAGCAAATATGTTAAATTATTACTTTTCACAAGTTTTTACAAAGGAGGATAGAGATCAAATGCTCCAATGTTGACCTGTTCCTATCCAGTTTTAAATAACCAGCATAACAAAGGCAGAAGTGATAAAGGTACTAGGAGTTCTTAAAATAAACAAATCCCCTGGGTCAAATGAGATCCTCCCAATAGTACTCAAAGAAACTCAAAGAAGTTATTTACAAACCGCTAACCAAGATCATGCAACAGTCTCTTGAGATAGGTGTTGTACTGACACAAATGGATATTAGATAAAGAGGCATTCAGAACAGAAAATAGGAGGCACTTTTTTACACAGAGAATTATGGGGGTCTGGAACCAACTCCCCTGTAATGTTTTTTGAAGCTGACACCCTGGAATCCTTCAAGAAGATGCTTGATGAGATTCTGGGATCAATAAGCTGCTAACAACCAAACTAGAAAGATGGGCCGAATGGCCTCCTCTCATTTGTAAACTTTCTTTTGTTTTTATGTTCTTAAGTTCTTATAATACGTAATATGTAAAGACACATTGGTTTCACAGTAGTTGTAAGCTGTATAATGAGAGTGAATACACATGTGTGTGCAGCAATAAAGAACACTTTGGTTCAAGTAATATTGTGTCTTACCTGAAGAACATAAAAGAATATTATACTGGCGGCGAGGATAAAAAAAAAAAAAAAAACACAAGAAAGAAAACGAAGAGAAACGAAGAAACAAAAGTGGGTACTGCAGAAGTTTTTATAATACAAAATGACACCGCCCGGTAACACTGTCTTCCCAGAGTTTGATTCAGAGACTGAACATAGCTCAGTAGGTCCACGGTGGACTAAATGGTTACAAAGATTTAAAAAAGATAAGACTGCAATGAACATTACAGGAGATGGGAGACTAAAAGCTTTTCTATTACACCTCGCTGGGGAAAGAGTACATGAGATATGACATGTTGTTGGCAGACGCAGATAGATATGTGGATGTAAACAAAAACTGACAAACTATATGTGTTCAGAAATACATCACAACAATCCAGTCAAAACCTAAATGCTTATCAGACCAGACTTCATATGTTAGTTAAACACTGCAAGTTTGATAATGCTGAGAAAGAGATAAAAGCACAAATACAAAGCTGCACCTCATCAAGATTACGCCAGCGAGCGTTGAGAGAGCCAGAACTGTCGTTAACTGAGCTTCTTGATCACAGCAGAGCATTAGAGATGTCTGAAATGCAAGCTAGAGGTATTGAACAAGGGACATCCGGAGAAGTTACTGTGAATGAGGTCAGCCACAAACAAACAACAAAGAACAATTTTTGTAAAACAACACAAAAACAGATCAGACGCGCACAGTGTAGAAACTGTGGCGGACTATACCCACATCATGGAGGCTGTCCTGCAAAAGGCAAAGAATGCAGAGCACATGGAAAGCAGAACAACTTTGCAAGACAATGTCACCCTAAATGACAGCAGGGCAACACAGGAATAATTGCAACACAAACAGAAGCCACAGCTCACAATTTAAAATCAATCAAGTAACACCACAAGCAAAAGAAGCACAGTTAGAGTTTTGAAGCATACGTTTTTGTAGTTGAAAGCCGCAGACACACTAAACAGCCATAAGCACAGATACAAATAAATGGTGCTAGAATGACAGTCGTGATTGATTCTGGAGTTGCAGTGAACATTATCAGTGAAACAGTGTACATCCTAAAACTACGACCAAAACTAAAGCCATACAACACTAAGATGCACTTACGGTCCTGGGGAATTTTGCCTGTTGCATAGATTGTAAACATACATTTTACACAAGGAACATTCTATGCTGTACAGGGAAGCGACAGTTCACTTTCATCAGACAGCTTCTGAGTTAGGACTGATCAAAATTGTCAATGTAATACCTCCTCTCACAGCAAGACATACTGTATCAGAAGAACTGTTTGAACAAAATCCTCAACTGTTTCGTGGAATCGGAAAGCTTAAAAATGTCCAAGTACGCTTGCACATCAACCCTGACCTACGGCCAACAAGTCAGCCACACTGCAGAGTTCCATTCCATGTAAGAAAAAAAAAAAGTTGAAGCAGAAACTGAAAATTCTTGAGGAAGACGGGATAAGTGAAACAGTGACTGGACCAACACCCTGAGTCTCACCGATAGTGACACTCCTGAAACCAAAGGACCCCGAGAGTGAGAATCTGTGTTGACATGCAAAAAGCTAATACAGCTATTCTACATGAACGCCACGGAACCCCAACCATGGATGATGTTATACACAAACTAAATACTACAACAATATTTTCAAAGCTATATCTAAAAGCGGGACACCACCAACTGGAATTATACCCAGACAGCAAATACATCATCTACGCACATGGGGCTAAAACAATACAAATGCCTGGAATATCATCGGCAGCTGAAGTATTCCAAAATGCAATACACCAAACATTGCCGATCTCTTAGTGATGATGAATGGTGATACAGTCCGAACATGAAGCATTAGCTATAGTATGGAGCTGGGAACACTTCCATCTCTACACCCCTTCACGTTAGTAGCTGACCCCAAACTTTATTGCTTATATGGAACAATCCCTGCTCCAAACCGCCTGCCCCCATTGAATGATGGGACTCTGGCTACAACCATACAACATGAACATCAAGTATAGAAAGGGATCAGACAATCCAGCTGACTACATGTCACTCCATTCAATCACAGCACAGACGCCTGATAGCTCACGAGCAGCTAAAGAAGCAGAGGAATATGTAAATTTCAGAGCTCAGTACACCACACCCAAAGCTATGACCCTAGCAGAAATACAGCAAGAAACACTGAAGGATCCAATTCTACAAGCAGTCAAAAAACTACTGCAACATGACACTTGACACACCATTACCAGTAATACACCACAACACTGAACTAAAGCTATATCAACGTGTTAGGAGTGAGCTTACGATATCAACAAACCATGGCATAATATTATGTGGATCCAGGATAGTGATGCCATTTACACTTCGACACCATGTACTTGTCCTTGCACATGAAGGGCACCAGGGGATAGTTAAGACAAAGAGTCTGCTTCGTGAGAAGGAATGGTTTACCAACATAGACCACAATGTTGAAGCCATGGTGAGACACAATTCGCAGAATATCTAGGATTCAAGCACAGGAAGATCACACCTCTCTGGCTGCAAGCCAATGCTACTGCAGAAAGATTTATGAGAACCATAGGGAAATTCTTAAGAATTGCTGGAATGAATGGCATTCCATGGAAACAAGAACTTTACAAATTACTGAGAGAATATCGTTCTGTGCTACACAACAAATCACCCAAGGAACCATGTTCAGTAGGAAAATGAGAACCAAAATTTCCACTGTCATCATTGATGGAAAAGGTGGAAATGCTAATCAATTACAATAGAGCTGCCAAAGCCAAGGTGAAAGCATATGTAGACAACATTCGACACTCAGTACCTAACAACATTGCACCTGGTGATTCTGTGCTATACCGACAGAAAAAGAATAACAAACTCTAAACATCATACAATACCAAGCCTCACACTGTCCCAGATGTCAATGTTTCCATGTTCACAGCTACAAGAAATGATCAGGAACTGCTCATTCTTTAAAAAAACTTCACACATACCATGATCACAGTTCAGACATGGAAGAAGAAGATGAAGAGGTTGTCACCACCTCACAATCCCAGAGATATCCAACCAGACATCACAGAAGACCAATCACTTACCTTAGGGCTATGAGTGAAATGTTGGTAATGCTTTATATTGCATGGCATAAATTAATATTATATAAATATGCAATTGCATATTAAATTAATGTTACATTAATATTTAATAAATATGCAATATCTGGTTTCTTGCTAAATGTTAAGCAAATGTTGATTGAAAATGTAATTACTTATCACATCCATTTATATTATGTTTTGTTGCCCTTGAAAATATGTAATAATTTCCCATTGTTAACATGTTTTTAATTGAAAATACAGTTAATCTGACTTAAATGTTAATGCAAAGTAACAAGGATACATTAAATATCAATTGCATATCTATTAAATATTAATTTAACTTGAATTTAATATGCAATTGCATATCCATTTAATATTAATTTATATTAGCAATTAGCAATATAAAGCATTCCTGAAAGGTGTTACAGAAAAAAAAAAAAAAACACTTAGTTAAGTTTAAAGTTATGACACTGTATTAAGTTAGAAGTGATGAATGATAATTAAGCTTGTGAATCTTGTCAATGACAGTAATCCCTTAAAAGTGAGGACAGTTATCTTGGTAATACTGACACATAGGATAGTCAACAGAAACAGTTAAATGTATCATTAAACAAAATCAAACGAAAGGATGGATGTAGTGTTATAATACATATGATACTGTCATAAAGACACATTGCTTTTACAGTCAGCTGTATGATGAGAGTGGATACACATGTGCATGTGCAGCAAAAAAGAGCATTTTGGTTCAAGTAATAGTGTGTCTTTCATGAACAACAACATAAGAGAATATTACAATTACTGATAGCAGTAATATTTTGTTGTCAGTAATACAAATTATATCAACAATTCTCAATACATATTTTTATATAAAAAATAGAATTGTTTATTTCAAAAATAGTACCTTTTATTTTGACATCAGAAAAACAATTGTTGATATTGAAAATATAATTCTTAATATCAAAAATAAAATTCTTGATGTCAAAAATTTGAATTCTTGACACCAACAATTTGAGTTTTTGATGTAAAAAAACTACATGCTAATTAAATGACATTATCCGGTCTGTACTTTTCTTGTATAAGCTTCATTGTGGGTAATTTGAAAGCGCTTGGCAGACTTTTAGTATGTGATGGCTGATAGGGAGCTACCTCCTGACAGTACAGGGTCTGGGGTATTAAAGTGTGTTTTTTCCTCTAGCAGTGGTTCTCAGCTTATGGGATTACTGGGCTATTTCCACTGGGGTTCCAGTCTTGTGGGTGATAGCAAAAAAAACGAAAACCTGAATGACAACAAATCAATTGAAAATAAAAACCTGAAAAGTCTTCATTAGATTAGTATTCACCCCCTTTGCTATGACACTCCTAAATAAGCTCAGGTGCAACCAGTTGCCTTCAGAATTCACACAATAAATAAAATGGAGTCCATCTGTGTGCAATAAAAGTGGTTCACATGATTTCAGATTAAATACACCTGTCTCTGTAAGTTCCCACAGTTGGGTAGTGCATTCAAAGTAGAGATACTACCATGAAGACCAAGGAGCTTTCAAAACAACTCAGGGATAAAGTTGTGGAAAGGCACAGATCAGGGGAGGGGTGTAAAAAGATTTCAAAGGCACTGAATATCCCTTGGAGCAGTCAAGTCGATCATTAAGAAATGGAAGGTATGCGGCACCACCCAGAATCTGCTTAGAGCAGGCCGTCCTCCCAAACTGAGCATCTGGGAAATAAGGGCATTGGTCAGAAAAGACACCAAGAGGCCAATAACAACTCTGAAAGATCTTCAGTATTCCATGGCTGAGATGGGATAAACTGTCCATGTGTCAACAATAGCTGAGATACTCCACAAATCTAGCCTGTATGGAAGAGTGGCTAGAAGGAAGCCATTTCTGAAAAAGCCCATGTAAAATCCTGTTTGGAATTTTCAAAAGGCATGTGGGAGACTGAGAAGATGTGGCAAAAGTTTATGTGGTCCGATGAAACAAAAATTGAACTATTTGGCCTAAATACAAAGCTTTATGTCTGCCGCAAACCCAACACAGCACATCACCCAGGTAACACCATCCCTGCTGTGAAGCATGGTGGTGGCAGCATCATGTCATGGGGATGCTTTTCATCGACAGAGACTGGGAAGCTTGTCAGGGTAGAGGGCAAAATGGATGGAGCTAAATACAAGCAAATCCTTGAGGGAAACCTGCTTCAGTCTGCAAAAGACCTAAGACTGGGACTGAGATTCACCTTTCAGCAGGACAGTGACCCCAAGCACACAGCCAAAGTGACACTGGAGTGGCTTAAAAACAAGAACGTGAACATCCTAGAGTGGCCCAGTCAAAGCCCGGACTTGAATCCGATTGAGAACACTATGTAACACAATTTTTGTTCCTGGGTAGTAAGTGTTATTTCCTAATTGCTTATGCCTCAAAAGTATAGAAAATGGCTATTATTCCCCACAAACTTTGCTTTTGTGACCAGGACAGTGATATTTCAAAATATCACTATTTCCAATGGGAAAACGGGCAAATGTGTGTCTTTTCGTTATCCAGTGATCCGAGTGAGCGTAAAAATTCTGGCTCTGAGCTGCTTATTTACTTAACGCACACACTCTGTGTCTGAGTGAGTTAGATCAAAATAAAGCTGTATTGTATGTTTTCAGTAAATAACATTTTACGCGTTCAGGACGTAAACTCTGTAGTTTCTACAACACCAGCTGATGAATCACAGTGCAGTTGCACAGCTCCCAGCAAGCTCTGGATATCCAGCGGCTCACACCAGCTACTTAGACATCCAAATTACTGGGATGAGTACCCGACTCTTTCAGAAAGAGTCTTGCTTCTTTTGTTGCTGTTCCCAACTACTAATATATGCGGATTCTCAAGCCTGCTGATGACCAAAACGAAGCACCAGAGCAGATTAAGTCCTGAAGATGACCTTCATTGAGCAAAAACTGCACAGAGAATTCATGAACTGGTGAAATATAAGGAAGCACAACTTTCCCACTGATTGACTGCACTTTTGAATGACTAACTTGTTTCTGCAGTTATTTATATTCATTCTTTGATAATCTGGTTCATCCCTTTTTGCAGTTTATTATATAAAACACACTGCCGTGTTTTTATATTTGCATACCTATTCTTTGAGGTGGAGGTGAAGGTTGAGGTGAAGGTCACAGATTTTAGACACTGAAAAAAATGGGACACAGGGGGGAATGGTTGAGAACCTCTGCTCTATAGAAAGGCCAGAACAGAAATGTCTAACAACAAAGGAGCTTTAGAATTACTGTCATTACCTGTTACATTTTATTTAGCCGAATAAATTTGCTGCAAGTTCTGATGTCCTGCAGATTGCAGTTCTAACATCAGATAAAAGTGCATTTCCTATAGATTGCTTGCAAAACCTTTTTGATTACACTTACTTTTTCAGATATTTTGCAAAAGACGCATGTGGTTTCCATCACGCTGCTCATAAAGGGTTATGGGATGTAAAGAGAACTCCAGAGAAGTTTTTTTTTTTTTTTAATGAGAGTCAATGGAGCGGTGTCAGATTGAGCTGCTTTGAGTAATCAACTGGTAAGGGATGCTTGTCTGTTTAATCTTTGCCCAGGAAGTCTTGATACTGCAATCACACAGTGTTAGAAAACATGTGATCTTAACTGAGCATGTGTGGGTGAAGTTCATTTTCACTAAATATGGAGATTTGCTGAAAGTAGCCCTGACAAGCTTCTTTGACCAAATATAAAAATGCATGCAGTATGAGGGGTTTAGAGACCTCTTCATTCAGTATTTTATTTATGTGACACCATTTATTTAAAACTTAAAATTACTGCCATTTGCAAGTGACTCTTTAAATGATAATGATTCGTAGTTTAGTTGTTTTATAAGCAAGGTTATAAAAAAAAAACTAACACCACTATAAGCTTAAAATGCAGCCCTTCACAATAATAAATAAATAAGCCCTTTGAAACACATAGAAAGATCATTTTTTCATCCTTTACACTTTTGTTATTTTTTAATTTTTGGTGATTGGATAGCTAATTGCTTTAAGCAAAGACCTTTCTTTATCTTGGTAATAAGATGCAATTAATTCTATACTAGCCCTAAGTAGCATCTGCCATGGGTACCTACCATGGACAAAAAAGTCACATGTGTATCCCAAAATGTGTTAAATTAGCATAGCTGGGAATCTGTGCCTGTGGTACCCTATATTATTGCTACAGGCTACCGATCTCTGCACCAGGCTTAAGCGACCAGGTATAGAGTTGCTGTAGGATATCTTAAACCTAATTAACACAGCAAGATTTATTTCTGAAGAATGAAAACATTTTTAAAAACTGCTGGTTCCACGAATTTGTTCAAAAAAGACAAATATGGGACTTATTATCAACTGAAAGTTACAAAAATCCCTGGGTGGATTAGCATCTACTGAGGAATTTATATTGACTACTGGAATACTGGATCCTGAATAGGTGGGTCAAATACCAGTTTTCCGGTTTACCGTAGTTTAGGTACATTACTGTAGTGACACTGTTCCTGTTATTCTACACCGCAAATATCGTCATTATGTATTCAGAGGTTCGTGTTCCTGTGATCAAAGTGGAGGAAAAGGCATTTCATATGAACACTTTTTTTATTCTACATCCAGTACAGAACAAGAATCAGTACTACTGAACTTTCTCACCCAGCCTCAGACATGAACATTCCATCCATTTCTATCTGTCAATCACCATCATGACTGGTGTTTTGCATTTCCTCTTTTCTGCTGCAAACATGCTTCTGATACTTGCAGCCTTAGCAAATTGTCTGAGGAAGGTATTTTTGTGAACTGATACTGCATTTTGAAAATGGTTTTTAAGGAAACTGTAAACAAAACAGAATACAAGACAAGCAACTGCAGTGGGATAGCCTACTGTGACGCAGCACACTGATGTATTATTGTTATATGATTTATTGTTTTGATTTTGTAAATTATTTGTTGTGCATATGTGGTAGATTTTCAATTGAATAATGAGAATCAATTGAAACTCAGCCGCATGAAAATGTGACCAGCTCCACTCAGTCGGCGGAAGAGAGATAGTAGTTAATGAGAGAGAGGGAGAGAGAAAGGAGAAAGGAGGAAGGAGAACCCAGGATCGGGATATATCCATATATATATATATATATATATATATATATATATATATATATATATATACATAATTAGTCCTATATTATGATAACAACGGGTAACACAATAATATGCTATAGTTTATTTTTAATGTTGCACAAGACATGTCAACGTCGTTAAGGTCTGTGTCGCACATACATTAAGGTCTAACAGTGTGAATGCCGATATTGCTGAAAAATACATTTACACAGTATTCGAGAATAGTTTTTTTATTGTTTCAAAAACAATACAATTTGCTTTAACCCTTTGCAATCCATTTATTCAGCTCTTGTCAGACACATCAGGTCCAATTTATTTGCACACGCACTGTTTATTTTACACGCGCTGTTTAATTTTTTTTTTCAGAGTAAAACAGGTTTAAAACACATTGCATTGCAAAAGGACATCAGTACTGTATCTCCAGCCAAGCCCCACCCCTTGTTCTCTGTATTTTTCACATACCTCTTTATAGACGTGCATGATCACTCATTTTATCACCAAACTCCTCAATAATGCGATCCAAGTCATTATTTTATTACTATAACATCTCAAAAAGCTCTACAAATGTCAATGATATTCTTTGAGCACTGGATGCAGAAGAAGCTATCTCCTTTGAAATTAGCCTATTCGGTATCTGAATTCCATCACCATGTTAATCTCAATGCTTGATGCCGACCAGATAGCACGCTATGGTCTCTCCTTTTTTCTATGATGACATCATCTCATACTGTGGATATGCAGGCTTTCAATCATACTTCTGACCTCTGCATCGGAGATCTCCATCTTCACCAGGTCATGTATTCCTTACATTCCAAGACTGACCGGGAAAGAAAGGGGTACACATATATTTTTTTAAAGCAAATGATGTCATCTGTCCTTTCTCTGCTTTTTCTAAAGCCGCCAGCTCATCTGAACCCCTCTTCCTCGCCGTCGTTTCCAGGAATTGGTTCTGCGACCTTCTACTCACACTATACGTTGGATATCCTCCTGATAACATCTCCGGACATTCCTTCAGAATCAGGAACATTTCTCCACACAGAACATATGGCTATAACAAAACACTTGTCCCACATGTAAAGCTACAACAACTTCACTGATACTACCACCATGGCAGTAATTTTGACGGTTTGAGGTTTTCAAATTGAAATTATTCTGCGTGTCTGAAAGTTATGCGGTTGTCCTTTTATGACTTTTCATAAATACTTGTATTAAATGATGTGTTTGAAAGACAGGATCATGATCCTGCCCACCTAGAACCTCCAAAGCAATAATTTTGACTTTTTTTTTTTATTTTGAATATAACCTACAATATACAGCTCCTGAAAAAATTAAGAGACCACAGCAAATTTTTCTTAAATCAGCATCTCTACATGTATGGCAGCCATTCCATTCCAGTGTCTGTTGAATTCCAACACTGATTAGGGGTTAATCAAATCTTATTTAACGAGGAAAAGTATAAAAACCACTCCTGTGGTCATCACTATCCTCTTGCAATAGGACCAGCTGAATGGCAAAACAGTGCTAGTAGTACCTCAAAAGTAATTGGAATCAAAAACTAACTATTGGCCATGCCCAAAGAATTGAAAAGGAAAGTTTTGAGTGAGGAAAAGAAGGGTTCAATTCTGGCTTTACTGGCAGAGGGTAAGTGTCGGGTTGCTTCCATCCGTAAAATTTCAAAGACGGCGGTTCATAAGAACAAGGTCAAGCAGCACACATTGGGGACAACAAAGCTACAGACCGGCAGAGGACAAAAACGACTCTCCACTGACCGGGATGACCGCCAACTCATTCGAATGTCACTCAGCAACCGTAGGATGACATCAAGTGACCTACAAAAAGAATGGCAAACGGCAGCTGTGGTGAAGTTCACGGCGAGGACGGTTCGAAACAGGCTCCTAGGGGTAGGGCTGAAGTCGTGCAAAGCTAGAAAAAAGCCCTTCATCAATGAGAAGCAAAGAAGAGCCAGGCTGAGGTTTGCAAAAGACCATAAGGATTGGACCGTAGAGGACTGCAGTAAGGTCATCTTCTCTGATGAGTGCAATTTTCAGCTTTGCCCAACACCTTCGTCTAATGGTTAGATGGAGACCTGGAGAGGCCTACAAGCCACAGTGTCTCACACCCACTGTGAAATGTAGTGGAGGATCGGTGATGATCTGGGGGTGCTTCAGCAAGGCTGTAATCGGGCAGATTTGTCTTTGTGAAGGACGCATGAATCAAGCCAAGTACAAGGTTGTCCTGGAAGAAAACTTGCTTCCTTCTGCTCTGACAATGTTCCCCAACTCTGAGGATTGGTTTTTCCAGCAGGACAATGCTCCATGCCACACAGCCAGGTCAATCAAGGTGTGGATGAAGGACCACCAGATCAAGATCCTGTCATAGCCAGCCCAATGTCCAGACCTGAACCCCAAAGAAAACCTCTGGAATGTGATCAAGAGGAAGATGGATGGTCACAAGCCATCAAACAAAGCCGAGCTGCTTGAATTTTTGAGCCAGGAGTGGCATAAAGTCACCCAACATCAATGTGAAAGACTGGTGGAGAGCATGCCAAGACGCATGAAAGCTGTGCTTGAAAATCAGGGTTATTCCACCAAATATTGATTTCTGAACTCTTCCTAAGTTAAAACATTAGTATTGTGTTGTTTAAAAATGAATATGAACTTATTTTCTTTGCATTATTGGAGGTCTGACAACAATGCATCTTTTTTGTTATTTTGACCAGTTGTCATTTTCTGCAAATAAATGCTCTAAATGACAACATTTTTATTTGGAATTTGGGAGAAATGTTGTCAGTAGTTTATAGAATAAAACAAAAATGTTCATTTTACCCAAACACATACCTATAAATAGTAAAACCAGAGAAACTGATAATTTTGCAGTGGTCTCTTAATTTTTTCCAGAGCTGTATATATATATATATATATATATATATATATATATATATATATACACACACACACACACACACAAGTCTGTTGTTATCTCTACCGGACCTGGCAGCCATCAATTCCTTTGTTTTGTACAAGGAATGCACCAGGGGAAAATACTAATAGGAGAGATATAATCTTAAAGCTAGCCACAGCACTTCGGCAGAAACATTTTGATCAGAAAACTACAAAGCAGCAGGCAAATGCAGTTCAACCTGGATTCAGTGCTGCACCCAGTGACACAAGCAAGAGAAATCATATGTTACTTTCATTTTAAATTAAAAAATAATTGCATTGTTACAGTTTTGTATGTACATATACCTGTTTACACACTAATTTCTTTTGAAATGTTTATTTTATTATAGTTTTTCATTTTTTGAAGTAGTTCTTTAATGTGGCAAGTTAGAAAATAAACCCTTTTATGTTTAGTTGTTCATTTAAATATGGCGTTTTGGTTGTGCAGATGTTTGATATGTCATTGTGACAGGATAGCTGGGAGAACAGAGACTCAGAGACAGTAAAACTGCAGTTAAAGCGCTGCTGCGCTGTTTTAATCAACAAAAATAAATCAAAAAGTCAAACAAAACACTGCTCATAGAGCCAAAAATAAAAGGTCAAACAAAAACTGTTCAGGCTGGGCAGAGCCTTCACTGGACTTTGTCACACAAAACAAATTTAGAAACAGTCACCCCAAAACACCTCTAACAAACAAAGGAATTTCCCCCTTTTTTATAGCATGTGGCTGGAGCCTAATTATCAATTACTCAATTAGCTCTAGCCACATTCTCACATGTATTTTGGCAGGTATAGGAAATTAACCCCATCCCTGCCAACCACCACCAAATCACCACACAACAATATTTATAGACAGGGTAATCGATTGTTTGTCTTTTGATTAATACTGATGTTGTTTAAAATGCAACTGTCATAATGACTGTCGGTAGCAGTTTTAGGTATGTACAACCATGGTGGTTCTAGTGTTAAGATAAGTTCCCTAATCTAAAAACAATATACCGTCATATATCAAATGCACTTGCTGAACAGTATGCACGATACAGATAAACCATGGCTCTAACGCCAGTAGAATAATAACAATAATAACAGGCTTGGTTTCACCTTCACAGTATAGCTTACTAAAGTAGGTTCTTCTGGAAAAAGAAGTGCAAAGCTGAATTCAGTTCAGATACAAACCGCACGCACTTATGACCTTAAATAAACAGATTACTGCAGCCTTGTTTCTTTAACAGTATAACAAATGTGGTCAAGCAAACCCTACCTGCTGCTTTCTCTCGCTGTTTAAAACTGAATGGAGGAGTATTTGCTTTTCACAATTACATCAATTATTTTAATTACAGAACTGTAAAGACTACAAAAATATATATATATATATATATATATTTACCTGATTAAATAAACGCTAGCGTGTGTAATCGGTAGATTCAATCTGATCAGAGGCAGCATGCCTCTGATATGTGTATATATTGTGAGATAGCAGGGAGGGGGTTAAAATCCTTCCCTGCTAAAAATCTTGTGAGAATGCACATTTGGGTGTTATGGGGTTTAATTGGGTAATTGTTTTATTGTTTAGTAATCCCCTGCACCTGGTGGTAATTGTAAATTAGAGCCAGGTGCAGGGTATTTAAGAGAGGCAGCCAGTCTGTTCCAGGCTGCTGCTGAGAGAAGAGCCCGACTGTGTGAGTGAGCAGTCGTATTGAGGTATTGTGTAAGGGTGTGTTTTTGAATGTTTGTGGCAGGTAAACGGTTTAGCTGTCCTGCGTGATAGTTAGGTTCCTGTTTAGTGAGTTCTCCAAATAGGAGCTAGGTGTTTGTTTTGTGTTTATTTCATTTGGTGTTTATTAAAAGTGCGCGTGAGCGCTGTTTCAGTAGAATCCTGTGTGTTGGGTCGTGATTCAGAAGGGAGAAGAACCCGTGAGAGCCTGTGTGGCAAGCAAAAAGGTGACAATATATATATATATATATATATAAATACACACACACAGTACTGTTCAAAAGTTTTAGGCAGGTGTGAAAAAATGCTGTAAAGTAAGAATGCTTTCAAAAATAGACATGTTAATAGATTATATTTATCAACTAACTAAATACAAAGTGAGAGAATAGAAGAAAAATCTAAATCAAATCCATATTTGGTGTGACCACCCTTTGCCTTCAAAACAGCATAAATTCTTCTAGGTATACTTGCACAAAGTCAGGGATTTTGTAGGCATATAGGCAGGTGTATGATTAAACAATTATACCAAACAGGTGCTAATGATCATCAATTCAATATGTACGTTGAAACACAATCATTAACTGAAACAGAAACAGTTGTGTAGGAGGAATAAAACTGGGTGAGGAACAGCCAAACTCAGCTAACAAGGTGAGGTTGCTGAAGACAGTTTACTGTCAAACGTCATACACCATGGCAAGACTGAGCACAGCAACAAGACACAAGGTCATTATACTGCATCAGCAAGGTCTCTCCCAGGCAGAAATTTCAAGGCAGACAGGGGTTTCCAGATATGCTGTCCAAGCTCTTTTTAAGAAGCACAAAGAAACGGGCAACGTAGAACAAGGAAAATTACTGCATCAGATGAAAGACACATCATGCTTACTTCCCTTCGCAATCGGAAGACGTCCAGCAATGCCATCAGCTCAGAATTGGCAGAAAACAGTGGGAACCTGGTACACCCATCTATTGTCTGGAGAAGTCTGGTCAGAAGTGGCTTTCATGGAAGACTTGAGGCCAAAAAGCCATACCTCCGACGTGGAAACAAGGCCAAGCGCCTCAACTATGCATGAAAACACAGGAACTGGGTGCAGAAAAATGGCAGCAGGTGCTCTGGACTGATGAGTTAAAATTTGAAACATTTGGCTGTAGTAGAAAGCAGTTTTTTTGCCGAAGAGCTGGAGAGTGGTACAGGAATGTCTGCAGGCAACAGGGAAGCATGGTGGAGGTTCCTTGCAAGTTTGGGGCTACATTTCTGCAAATGGAGTTGGGGATTTGGTCAGAATTAATGGTCTCCTCAATGCTGAGAAGTACAGGCAGATACTTTTCCATCATGCAATACCATCAAGGAGGCATCTGATTGGCCTCAAATTTATTCTGCAGCATGACAACGACCCCAAACATACAGCAAAAGTCATTAAGAACTATCGTCCGCATAAAGAAGAACAAGGAGTCCTGGAAGTGATGGTATGGCCCCCACAGAGCCCTGATCTCAACATCATCGAGTCTGTCTGGGATTACATGAAGAGAGAGAAGCAACTGAGGCTGCCTAAATCCACAGAAGAACTGTGGTTAGTTCTCCAAGATGTTTGGGCCAGCCTACCTGCCGAGTGCCTTCAAAAACTGTGTGCAAGTGTACCTAGAAGAATTGACGCTGTTTTGAAGGCAAAGGGTGGTCACACCAAATATGGATTTGATTTAGATTTTTCTTCTGTTCACTCACTTTGCATATATATATATATATATATATATATATATATATATATATATATATATATATATATATATATATATATATATATATATATATATATTCGTATGAGATTAACATGCAGCCTACAGCACTCAGTATTCCCAGGTTTTTCCACAGTACTATATATATATAGTTTGATTTTGAAATTGTGTTATTATATTTGTTTGTGTTTTGGAAGACTGATATTATAACTATCGAAATACGTGCATGATAGAGATAAAATGTCCATATCGTTGATAATTATTAGTGTTGTACAGGAAAGTGTTACTTGTGAATAGCTGTTTTATTCCGTTATAGGACAATTAACAGACCTGTTTTAAGAATAACATGATCAGATTTTTCTACACATCCAAATTGCATTCACTGCTTTTTTGTACAAAAAAGGTTATTAACCTTTTTGTGAGTTTCACCACATACAGCTTTGGTAAACACGATAATTAAACTTTCCAGATTTCTTCACTGGCATAAATCATAGCAATTAAAATGTTCTGATAAATTAAAGCAATTAAAATGATGTGCATTTCATATTTTATAGAATAAACTTAGTGAAGGAAGTCCATCCTTTTTTGACAAGCATTAGTGCTCCTTTCAGCTTCGTTGCAGATAATCAGAATCTTTTGACTGATGTATTTTGTTCATTGCGTAACACATGACTGTCCTGAATCTTAGCACCAAAATTTGTAACAGATCCTTACTGCATCAGCATCCTGATACAAAGATAATAATCCCTGGACTGGTGGAAGAGACTGCTGTACAGCTTTAAACAAAATCACTGCAGAACTGATTAGGGGAAATGGAAGCTAGTCATCTGAAAGTTGCAGCTTGCAGGCAGTGCAAGATTAATTACAGCATACTACCCCTGACCGCTGGGAGGTATTCTAGCTTAATGGTTCATAGCCTCTTTTGTATATCTGACTCGCTGTGGGGCGTAGTGAACTACCCAGGCTATCACATCCACTTAACATAATGTAATGATAGTTCACTATAAATAGCAGCAAACACATGTAAACCATTCAAGTGAATAGTAGAATAGTTCTCTCTCTCTACATTCTTCTGCAAATTTGTTATATTTTTAGTAAGCTGGATTCCATTGCTGTTGTGTGATAAAGCATATTCTTAAAGCTGATGATATTATAATTACAATCCTCATGTTTTTATCACCCTCAGGGCCAGACTTCCAAAATTCTAATTTTTAATAAAATTAATTTTTAATAAAATAACCTGCTAACTAGTGTTTATAGGCTTGGAAGTTCAACAAAACAGAGCTTACCTTCCTTTTTAATATTCCCTTTATTTGATTCATTTCTTCAGGCTCATATAGGCAATAAAAATGATTTAATTATTTAAAGCATATCTCCACTTTAATGTATACAATATCTCTCGGCAAACCGGGCTGTGCAATGTTGCTCACCGACATAATGTTTTGCTGACCCCAAGAAGAGCCACTGTTAACAGCAATGGCTAGAAAAAAATATAAATATATACCTTGAATCTTACCATTCTTCCAAAACACAGTAACGCAGATAAGTCAAATAAATCCACAAATGAAGACAAGAGGAACTGTGTTGATAGACAATAATGCTAACGTTTCGCTAGCTATGCTGCTAGAGGTAAATTGAAGCTTTTAACAAATCGTATGGCACAACATAATGTTATTTACATTTTAAATAGTGAGCAGATAGGTTGGTTGATTGTTCGAGTAGTATTGTTCCTTGGGATAACATAAAAATGCCAGGTGCTCAGTGTTTGATATTTGAGTTAACATTGCCTAAATGAGTTGATTAAGAATCTGTATAACAGCCATTCGAAATGACATGATTTTAATTAATTAACACAAGAATAGAGAAAGATATGACCATGTCCCACTTGAGTAATGAAGATTGCCTGGTTCTTATCGGCATGATTGAAGTTGGCCATTCTGTTAGAGAAGTTGCCCGCAAAATTAGATGTTCTGCTTCAACAATCAGCAGACTTGTCCAGGGAAACCAGGAAACTGGCTCTGAGGGGCAGGCCATGTAGTGGAAAGAAGACAGTCATCACCTCAGCCTGTACCATCATATCTGACTATCACATCTGGCTGCAGCACGAGAAATTCCAGGAAGAAATAACCTGCGCACCAGCAGAATGCCTGTAGCTCAAAGTCTGCATGAAAATGATTTGCATGCTCGGAGGTCATTCAAGGGTAACATGATGACAGCTGAGAGATGAAAGCCTTCTGTGGGCCAGAGAACATCTGAGCTGGCGGCAG
The DNA here is from genome assembly GCF_017654505.1 of Polyodon spathula. NCBI lineage: Eukaryota > Metazoa > Chordata > Actinopteri > Acipenseriformes > Polyodontidae > Polyodon > Polyodon spathula. The sequence continues at coordinate 32,648,263 of NC_054536.1, forward strand.
AGAGAGTGATGGAGTGTTTTATTCACCGATGAATGCCGTTTTGCCCTTGACAGACCTGGCAGAAGACAACGTGTGTGAAGACATCATGGTGAGCGTTATGCTGACTGTTGATTTGTTCAAGCCAACCGGTGGGGCGAGGACGAAGTGTGATGATGTGGGGAGGAATCTCCTTTAACACCACAATGCCTTTGGTGCAACCTTACTGCTCAGTGATACATTGACGAAGTCTTTGAGGCAACAGTTTTTTCATTCCTGCAAGCCAATCTGGAGGTGTCGATTTTCCAACAGGACCACACAGTGCTAGGACTACAATCGCACGACTAGTCCCATTGAAAAGAACCACTCCAGGAACCTACTACACTACTCAAACTCTCTCCATATTGTTTGGGATCAACATCCTAAAATGACCTACTTCTGGACTCCCTGCACCCGAACGGCCTTTTCAAACGAGAAATCAAATCAAAGCTGGGCAATGGCTTCACGAGCACCATCTTGGAGTGGAAGGGTTTTGTGTAGTAGCTCTCTCCATAGAGCGGATGTTCTCCTCCTTGATGTCAACACAGCAAGCTTTTGTTCTGTGCCCATCTGTTTGGCTATGGCCACTGTGGCGCAGCCTCCCCGGGCACTCCCCCCAGCCAAAGAACTTAGCACCAGGGTAGCCTACCTTCTCAATTACTTGCCTAGCAATGTGTCTCCTGTTGCGCGTCCCAGCGATTCATATTTCGTTCTGCAGGGTACGTGGTCGGGCTGGAGAGGCTGGGCTCTATCCCTCAGTGCAGTTCATCCTCTGGGGCAGGCCCACATCTCAGCTGCTTCACTTTCATTCATGATATCAATATAAAATATCAATGAGTATTATAACAATGCCATTTAAACAGGTATATAAGCATTTAGTTTTACTAAACAGTGTCAGTCTAGCTAATCCAGGGAAAAGAAGCAGTTCTGACCTTTACCTTGATTAATGGAAGTCATGCTTTCTACTTGAAATGTCTCAATCTCCATCACATATCTCTTCTAGAATCATGATACATGCCTCAGGCAGTTATCGACAAACTGTAATAAATAAGATAATTGTGACGTTCTTTTTTTCTTTTTTGCAAAGACCTTGCAATGCATTCAACATTGTTTATTTTCCCAATATAGAACAATTGACATACTGTAGAGGCAAATGTACCCATATGCTCCTTCTGGTTTAGGATTTTGTAGATAATGCATATAATATACAATTTCTGCTGTAAGTATTCATAAAACCACCTCTACATGCAAATATTTGTTATTTGTATTGTATCTGTTGTTTAATTCTCAGTGCTTATTTTTTAGTAGATTATTTTCAGTAACCTATGTATTATTACAACCTCCAAATGTAATTTACAGGATTAACGTTTTGAAGGAAAATATTTATTTCCGAAGACATCTATAGACAGGTATTTTGTGATTGTATGTGAATGCTTCCAGTATTTCTTTTCACACTTTATGTGATAGTTTTCAACACCAAACCCCCTTCAATTTCCCCATACTGTAGTTTGCCTTACACACATCCAGTTTTTTCTTTGGAAGACGGTGTAAGTCATATTGCAAACAGATTGGTATTCTCAGTAATAAGTTTAAGTCTGCAAATTTGAAGACACTGGTTATCACCATTGAATATTTACTCAATATGCAAATGCAGAGACACAGGTTATCACTGATTAATCAGCCTGGCCGACACAGGAGACAGTGCTTGACACCTCTACTTCAAACAGTGTCTAAGCTCTGATGTGACCAGCCAACCAGGAACTCTCTCTGGTCTCCCTTCATTCCAAATTCCTTTAAGACAAGAGTTTTAGCAAATGGCTCGTTGTCCATTCAAAATGGGTGTAAAGCTGCCGAGTTGGTGTACCACGGCTCCTGGTCTCCCTGCCTTAAGACGTCCTGCTTAACCTAAACAGGATCTATACAAACAGAAAGTATATATATATACACACACACACACACACACACACACACACACACACACACATATATATATACAAACAGAAAGTACATATATGTGTGTGTGTGTGTGTATATATATATATATATATATATATATATATATATATATATATATATATATATATATATATATATATACATATATCTGTGTGTATGTGATTAGACAACAGGTATCTTACAGTATAAATAGAGTTCATATTGTGATTTTGGTAACTTGTCAAGTTATTTTAGAGAATGTCTTATGTAAATAACACAGTGTGTCATGCCGTAGAATATCTTAAGATACAAAATCAGATGTCTTGCTAGTAGAGCATTGCATTTGAAGAGCCACAACCCTAAATGTTTTTTTCTTCTTTTGTGTATGGTAAGCTATGAAGGAATTTTCATCGTAATTGCATGCAACTTACAATCTTTAAGCTAAGCTATTATAAGAGAATCTCTTACAATGAAATCTATGGAAGCTGCTTTGACCAATAACTAGATTGTTTTTATTGCTAGTTCATTGATAAATTGTTGTCAATGCCTTGCTTGTTGTAATGTTGTTTAATGTAATATTGAATCTGCATTTGTTTTAACGTATTGTCTGCTTAATTGTGTACGTTGACATTTTGCATTGCTTCTTGTTGATTTATGAACGTATTATTAGATTGAATGCATGTTTAATAAATTCCTTCATTTAAAAAAAAAATATCCTGGTAAACAATTTGCCCATGTAACAACCTCTATGTTTAATTTGTTGTAACGTGTAAATCTGCTATCGTTTTCAGAGAGCGATGTTGAGAATGGGTTTATACATTAATAATGAATGAGATTATTGTTTTTGCCTTTAGTGGGCTTGCAAGTGTGCTCCAGATCATTGTACTGTTGAAACTGGAACCATCTGCAGGTGAGTTTCTAGGAGCTTATTTTTAAAATTTGAATGTCTCAAATGTTTGTTTGTACTGTATATATGATTCCACATGGCACATACTGCATTTGAAGGTGGTCGTATGAAATCACAATACATTTTCCAGACCATTTTGGAGAGCAAAATTTAAAAAGAATAACCAAGCCTTTATCTGACATGTTATAACCCTGGAGAACTTATTGTCAGATGGAGAACCATCTCCATGGAAAAATTTTCCAGTTATTTCCCTTGTTTTCCTGATGCGCTCTTGTCTACTTAGAAAACATTTCAATGGCATTGTGGAAGGGGTGTGGGTAATTCACTGACTAGGAGACAGACAGATGTAATTGAAAACACCACACAGGTGCCCAGTTTTATTTTTGACAGTTCTTACTTTTTCCGGCAGAGGGCACTGTTCACCGTGGGCTGCCTATCAACGATGATAGACAGCACCACGGAAATACCACAGCTGGTAAGCGAACAGCAAGTGCACTCGCAGGTGCTCAAAGAAATAATAATGAAAACAGAAGGCAAAAAGAACAAAGGAAAATAAAACAGTAATAAAACTACAAATAAAAGGTGCTGCACTCGGCAGCGTTATCCCGGTCGCCGCTACCCACACGACCCAGATCACCATCCAACCCTGTCGGCTAACTAGCCTGCTCTTTTACAATACGTCGGGGTCTGCCCAAGGGTTCCTCGCTCTCTCTATCTCGCTGCAAAACTCTTTCTTTTCTCCCGGCTGATTCCCGGTCCTGAATCAGAGCTTCCGCACTCTCGTTGCGTCTAAGTGGGCAGACCTGAGGAAACAGCAGAGCATTTTTTATAGGGCTAGCAATCTGCCAAGACTCGCCTCTCAGACATTCAGAGAGGGAGAAAGTCCACACACCTACCTTCCCACCTCCGTGTCACTGCCATGACTCACAGGTGGTTGTTCCTGCAGTACTGTGAACACGCCAGCAGAGTCAGCACAGATCTCTCCCTGCTACAGGCATTAATATAAGAACTATGAAAAATGTATTTCAGAAATTATTAACTGATTGGGTTATGGTAACAGGCAGAGACTGTCTTAACCACTGTACAAAAGAGACTACTGGTTTGCACAATCAGTTATATGGATTGTAACCACGTCTCATCTGAAGGGATTAGAATTAATAACAGCAGTTCAGCGCACTAAGTCTAAACACGTAACTATAATTATACTGCATCACAGAAAGCATAATCCAGACATCTCTGGATAATAACATAACCAAAGTGAAGCCTCAGAACAAAGTAAAAAACATGGGGGAAAAAAATTGCATTCAATGGATAACAATGCTCTTTGTTAATTTGCTTTTATTTTCTACCTGAGCACAGTGCTCAATTTTAATGAAGGACATGACAGTTAAAACATGGTCACACGCTTTCTGCTATGTAAAAACATAGCTGTTAACATCTTGTGCATTAAATAAATATCATGGGACCATCCAGATGGCACAGACTAGGAGCTAAGTGCTTTCTAGTGGCTCGTATTAATTGGATCGCTATCTCACCATGGCAGCTCCTTCTCTCGACAGTCATTTGCTGTCTCCTTAATGCACAATATGACATGTGCCATCACTAGTCACATGACAAGCAAAGTATTTGCCTGCAGGGAACAATTACTACCATTCCCACCATATAATGCATTAAACATCTGGAACTGTGAGTTAGCTGTTTTTACCAAATGTGTCAACTTGACTCAGAAGGAATAAAGGAAGTGTCTCATCCTGGGAGGATGCTGTCGGTGTCTGCCGCAGTCACAGTGATGCCATTGGACAGGTGACGATAGAACTGGAGCAACTATATGATACATTCACCAGCGACAGTGCTTCACAGTGCTGCCCTTCTCTGGTGCTCAGTGTAATATTGTTAATATAAACACAGACTTCTTGAAGCAAAACTTGTATAAAAACAAAAGCAGAAAATAACCGTATCTCAGCTGAGAGACCTTTGGAGGCAGAGATTCTTTAATACTTGATATCCCTTTTACATCTGTCCGCACCCTGATCGAAACCGCTTTTCCTTTCATTATAATTGTACACTGAATTGTCACTAATGTTTTCTTGTAGCATGGAAAAATAATGAAACAGAATTCTATCACTGTCTATTTTTCTTGTCTGTTTTTTTTTTTAAAGAAGGGAAGAGTCAAAGACTTTTTGCTCCACTATATGTGCATCCCAGGTATAGAGAGGTACAAGATTGACCCCTGGCAGTGTAAAGGAGCACTGCACCTAAAAGCAGGTCTATAAAATGACCCTGACTCTTTTAAGAATGTAAGATCTGAACAGATTAGCTGTACACCCCTCCTCTCCTCTGTTTTCAGAGCCTGCTCCTTCTCTACCCTTGCCCTTCAGTGGTGGAACGGCCTACCCACGGATATCACTGCTCAGTCCCTGACCACCTTCCAGCGCCTCCTCAAGACACACCTGTTCAGACAGCACCTGTAAACCTCACAACTCTCGACTATACTGGACTGTGTGGCACCCAATTTTATCAGCACTTGCTTCACCTTGTTCTTGCACTGAACTGTTCCATACTTTTCTGTACCTTATACTTGATTTTACTCCTAAAGGTAACCATATTCATGCTTTTTTTTTTTTTTTTTTTTTTTACTCTTATAAGCAAATAATTTTATTATAAGTTTAACTGCTCTCAGTCGAAATCGCTCTCAAACGTAATTATTTACTGTATTTATATTCTCTTATTTGATATGACTCTTATATACTACTGACTTTATTGTATTTTATAACTACTCTTATCTGAAATGTGATATATTGTAACAAGTGTAAGTTGCCCTGCAGGTATGCGTTTCCAACTTGTAAGGCAAAGTTTTTTATCATGTTTACCTGATCACGGGCCCAGAACGACACTTCAGTAAGATCGTGTATACAGGATCACGGTCCTTAACACTTCAACACCCACGTTTATACGCATACCTAGAACAACCATGATTGGTTAATTTGACTGCCGTATTTTATGTACAGACACACTGTAAGCGAAATGGCATGAATAAATAAACAGAACAGAGAATGGGCTTCATTTACAGTCGTTTACAAAGTCAGTACTGGCACAAATCACACAGGGTCCAAATTTCAGATGCCAGGACAAATGTATCATTTTGAAGTCGCCGCTTCTGGTTTGCTTCAGATCGAAACGCACAAATCGTAAAATTTCACAGAATCGATTCCATGGCATTGTCTCTGAAAAAAAAGCAACTCCCCACTTACTGGACCCACAAACTGTACAGTGACAGGCTTCTGACACTAAACATTCAATGGGCATATACAACTGCTGCTAATTCCTCCAAGGGTACTGACCAGGAATCGTCTTGTAGTTGTCAATGGGCTTCTGCTTCAGTGAAACTTTGTCTGGTGAAGCGAATGCATGTCAACCAATAGGGGAAAAGCACTCAATGCACTCTCATCAATGTTTCGTTTTGTATTTGCCGTGGGCCCTGGAACTTCTCTCAAAATATTATGTTCCCCCCTTATACCTGCAGCTTCAACACCAGGATTTATAATGTTCCAAATAGTGCCATCATTACCAGCCTCTTGAGTGCCAGGTGGTGCTGGCGCTACCGCTGGAGAAGCGGCTGCCTCAGATGAAGTAGCACCTGGACCAGGTGCAGGGGCTGATGCAAGTGAAGTGGCTGACATCCTTGCAGGGGCTGCCACGGGACTGCTTCTTCTCCCATGGGCTCTCCTGTCTCTCTTGCACTTTTTTTTTTTTACCTGTAACAACTTCCTGTTATTATTTTTATTTGGATATCCTGGTGTCTTTTCTCTCTGCTCACTAGATCTTCCTCTTGATGATTTGCTTAATGGATAAATTAAACCATTTTGGTGACTGTTGTGTATTTTGGACTTCTTAGTCTTTGGTATGAAAAGTTAATGTTGTCTGAACTTTTTCCATCCTCCTCCCATGGATTCTCCTTCCAGTGTCTCATCCCAATCTATATTGTACAGGTGTTGTCATCTTCCTTCAAAGTTAGCCTTCTAGAGTTGTAAACTGCGTTTTGTGTAGGGCAGAGTTTCTTACAAATATTTAGATAAAGAGAAGGAGATGTAATAACTTTCATTGGACTAACTAAACAATAATTAATCCTAAGCTTTCAAGACCTAAAAGATCTCTTCTTCAGGTCATCATGTCTGGACTGATACGGCCTACCATTTCATCTTACAAATAATCTTACAATAAATTGTGTGAACTTCAGCTCCAGTACTGCCCCACATTAGAATAGATTGTGATATCATAGTGTTGAGAAATAATATTTTCTTCAACAGAACTACGGGACATTTATTTACTCAACAGTATGACAACACAATGACCTGGAAACAGCAGATAACTCAATAATAAAATGTTCACATCATTATAGAGAGGAAGTTATTTTATTTTGTATTTTAGTCAGATGTGTGTTGTGTCCCACTGTGCCCCCCACCCCCTCCCCCATTTATAGCGTTCTTTGGTCATAACGCTTATATTGGGTGTCCCCCTAAACCAACATTACAGCGAGCAAGTACCATACCCCTAAAAGAGGAAGATAGCAGTTATAACAGTAGTTATAACTATTTTGAGTTAGAACTACAGTACATCTAAAAGAGGAAGTGAAAAATTGTGGTTAGAACAACTATGGAGAGTTGTGACAGAAAAACAGTGAATCTTGGTTGTAAATCTCCCTTCCGACCTGTGAGGGCGCTAAGCAGCGGGAATAGAGTTCTTTGAACGGGCTGACCTGAGAATTCTTTCCCCGGGTTGGGAAGTCAGTCAGACTGGAAGAAGGCGAGACTCTGTTGCAAGAATGTATTGACCCGGAAGGGAAATGACATAGCAGCCGTAGATTGTAAAGGCATCTGTACTTGTTTACCAAGGGGACATGTGTGAAGCATATAAGGGGGACGGAGAATCGTAATCTGTTTCTTTGCATTGGTTTGTAGTGAGTAAGAACCAGAAGAAAAAGTGTATTGAAAACTGAAATTGTGAGTGTTGTGTTTTGTTTGTAATTGTCTTGTCTTGTCTTGTACATTACCAGACCATTAACACAGTTCTGGAGCTGTCGTCAAGGACTAGCACTAAACGGGACAACACTGTCACAAATATAAACCTGTATCACCCATCACAAGCACTACTGCACACATCCAGGACTGGTGACCATGTTGGTATTATTGTGGGACAGATATCGTTTATTATTTGGGACTGTCTGTTCTTGTTATATGCCCCGTGCTGTACACATTGGTGTGTACTGCCGGGGAACTATTGTTTGGTCGCCAGACCTGGAAATACAAAATAAAACATTTCTAAAAACTGGATTACAATTATCTCTGTCTGCTTCTTTCATGCACTGCATCACTCCTGCATCTGTATACAATAAACCACTTTGCCACAAGAGTTCACCAACAACAGGCCATACATGCAAGAATGAATCCAATTTTGGTTAAAAAAAAAATTATGTTCAGAAAATTGGTTCATGACGTTTTGAAGAATTTAAAGAGAGATATAAGCAGTAGTTGAATGACAGCTAAACAGCTGATCCACACAGCCTGCTGAAAGCATCACCCAGATTATAAGAGCTTCATGCTTAGGACAGGATAGGGTATAGATCCCAATCTTTGAACCTGCAAGGGGGATAGTTGACTTCTTGATAGTGCTGAACTCTTTTTTCTTGATGATTGTTATTTTAATAATGTGTAATGCTGTTTGCTATGAACGCTTTTAAAAATCTTATATTTCAGCTTGATTGTCTTGGAAAAAACCTGTGTTTTTAAAAGCATAACCATAAACTATGTGTTATATACTCCAATAACTGCTTTTAAAATGTGGACCACCATCACAAAGTGTCTTACAAGATGTAGTAACAACAAGTTGGGAGGATGGGAGATCAAACAGCAGATTGTTGCACATCCTGGTCTCTGTACTTCAACAGATTGCAGGATGAATCTTCACTGTCTGGGATGGAAAGGGTATTTGTTTCTGCCTAAAGATGAGATCAGAAAGAGAAAGCTTCAACCTCCCTCATCAAAGAGGAGGTAGTGGTTGTACTGGAGCGTTTAAAACTGGATGGCAGAGCAAATGGTGTATATCTTCACAACTGTGTGGAAGAGGCTTTTTTTTATAAATGCATATTGCTATGATGCTTGTTTTAAAGTGTTGAAGGGCCTGGACTGCAATTTCAGGCATGTTTTTAAGACATGATATATACAGTGCCTTGCAAAAGTATTCAGACCCCTGACCAATTCTCTCATATTACTGAATTACAAATGGTACATTGAAATGTCGTTCTGTTCAATATTTTTTTTTTAAAGACTTAAACTCAAAATCAATTATTGTAAGGTGACATTGGTTTTATGTTGGGAAATATTTTTAAGAAAAATAAAAAACTGAAATATCTTGCTTGCATAAGTATTCAACCCCTGTGCTGTGGAAGCTCCCAGTTTGCACCGATGAAAGAAATTGCCCTATCGAGGACACAATTACCTTACCATTGGCCTCCACCTGTGAACCATTAAAGTTGCTGTCACATTTTCTGGAGTATCCATTTTCATAGCAAAAGTATATCTAAAGATAAATCTGTTGTCATCCTACTGCTAGGGTTGTGTAGAATACTCCTTACTCATACAAGAAGTATTTATCGGCAAGCATTCAATAAATGCATTCATAACGTCTTGATTTCAAAACAAAAAAGCTGTCTCCCTCATGTGTCCAATTGAATACCAATCAACGGCAATTCATTTCCACATTGAGTGTTTTAAAAGCTGATTGGAAGATTACTTTCCTCTCATCCGGGGTGGTGACGTTTTTACTGCCATATTGCAGTACCAAGGCTGTAAGCTGCTCAATACTGGAGTTAATTGCCATGAGTTAATTACAGTGAGCATATTGTTTGGATTGTGCAGAGTGTGTCATTTTCATATTTACACAACTCCGATTTCCAAACTAGTTTATGATGATAGAAGCCTACGGCATTTAGAAGTTATTTTGGTGACATCATGATCACACGTTGCAGTACAAATCACCTTCAAAAAAAAATTTTTAACCCCAAAATGGAAGATAAGTTGGTAAACTGTCAGCAGATCCTGTAGACAACAGGTGCCTATCGGCTGCAATTGCCTATTTTTCCTAGAAAGGTCTTTTTGTTTCTTTCTGTGTTTTGTTTTATTTAAATGCATTTTATGTTTATTTATAGGTGCATGGTTACAGAAATATACACAACACAGCAATATTGTATGTATCAATATGTACGTATGTATGTATGTATATATATATATGTATGTATGTATGTATGTATGTAGGGCGGCACGGTGCTGTGGTGGTTAGTGCTGCTGCCTCACAGCACCAGGGTCCTAGGTTCAATTCCAGTCTGTGTGAAGTTTGTATGTTCTCCCTGTGTTTGCATGAGTTTTCTCCCACAGTCCAAAGACATCCTGTTCAGGTTGATTGGTCACTGTGTGTGTGTGTGTGTGTGTGTGTGTGATGGACTGGTGTCCACTCCAAGGTGTAGTCTCACCTTGTGTCTGCTGGGTTAGGCTCTAGCTCACCACAGCCCTGTAAAGGATTAAGTGGTTAATTATAGTGTGTGTGTGTATATATATATATTTTTATTGCAAAAGATTGTGTTCACAGTTGGTAGGTAACCAAATCAAACTCATAAACATACATTAAAGAGGTGTTCTTTAAGTGGGCCATTGCTTTCTTTCTTTTGGTTAACACACAACTAAAAGTTCATCAAAATAATAATACTAATAACTATGTTTAATGTTCTTTCAGTAATACACAGTCCCAGGTTGGCTCTTGACACTGTAATTATCACTCGTTTAACTTACGGCATTAAACTGGTAAGAATTATCCTATACTTAAGTTTGGTCACTGGTTGTTGAGTGTCCTTTGTTTAATCATTTCTCCGATCCTTGTCCAGGTTTCATTGTGGTTCTCCACTAGAGGATGCCGGAAGCAAGGTAAGTATATTGCCCCTTCATGGACAGCCGAAGAACTGTATCTTGGGCCAACATTCCCTATCTTATCTGAGAGCTGCCAGTTGCAATGGGCTATGTGAGTTTGTATGGGCTATGCAATGGGCTATGTTGCAATTTATAACAAAAGCATTCAACAAACAGTCCAAGCAACAATAAACTCTGCCATTGTGTATGTTTGTAATCCACTCTGCATTTCCAGTTCCTTCATTGGTGCTCTGTTTTATTCCAGGTACACAATGGCCCTTCTGGTTTATCTGTGCACAACCCACAAGTTTAATACTTGTCTGATTCTTTAAAATAGTACACAGTACTTCTTTATAGGCCGTTCCTCAGCTTAGCTTTGGCTTTGTATACTGGTTCTTGTAAACAGGGCCATTTTTCTATTAACCCTTTGCGGTTCTATGTCAGACAGGGTCCGACAATACAGTTTTCTCTTTCTGGTCCATCAAAAAGACTTTAAGCACAGGTCTCTAGTCCTTTTTTCTCCTTTCAATGGCCGAATGAGACCGATAGGAGCCAAGAGAAGAGAAGCCAAGAGAAGCCGAAAAAAAAGGGGCGCGGATCTGAGCAATACACAGAGCCCCTTCACCACAGACCTAACACGGTCATAACAAAACAAGATAGCTGCTTCCGTATCCAGCACTCAAAGAATATCACTGACATTTGCAGAGCTTTTTGAGATGTTATAGTAATAAAATAATGACTTGGATCGCATTATTCAGGACTTTGGTGATAAAACAAGTGATCAGGAGAGGATTTATCAGTATGCACGTCTATAAAGAGGTTTGTGAAAAATACAGTGAACAAGGGGTGGGGCTTGGCTGGAGATGCAGTACTGATGTCTTTTTGCTATGCATGGCCTTTTAAATCTGCTTTACTCTGGAAAAAAAATATTTTAAACAGTGCGTGTGAAATAAACAGTGTGTGTGAAAATAAATTGGACCTGATGCGTTAAAAAGTTACACTTAAGAAAAGATTGTTTTGCCATCATTATAATTATGACGGTATAACTGACTTTAGATTTGGGGCTGAAAATGATATAAAAAATACAGTTTATATACATTTATAATTATGTAATAGATTAGAATTGTGCATCACTTTAGTTTAGGGGGTTGCAAAATCTGTTATTAATATCTTATAAATTGTTAATAGAATAAACAGTACTTTAATAGGGAACTTTATAGTATTTCTAATATACTTTATATACATTTATAGTTATGTTATAGATTAGGGACCCCTATATTTTGCAACCCCTATGGCGTATGTTCTAAGGGTTATTAAAATGTGTCATATTCATTCTAAGACTATATTCTGATAAACACAATTATTGTTCATAGCAATGCTTAATTTACATCAACAGACACTGAATGAGAAAAAAGTAGTATGAAAACAGGCAAAATAAGGTTGTACTTTTTCATAGATATCATCAATCAATAGTTATTTTTAAAAAGCACCCTTTTCAGATTGGCAGCTATGGGAACAAATTATATATAAAGGTGGTACTGTGGCATGCTTTAAAATAGTGAAAGAAGGTTCTTGGGGTTATTAATATATAATTAATAATGTAATCTTATAAAACATACAATAACCTACATAATAGGATATTTATAATATATGTAATTAACACATCTTATAAGATACTTTAGAATAGCTTTATAAATTGACCTTGACATTTTCACAAGATATTGTTATTAGTCGGTAAATGACATGTTATATATTACATTATAAATCCTGTTATAGTCTATATTTTAACCTTTTTATAACATGTTATAGCAACAAAAAAATGGCAAAATTGTGTTATGACAGTCTTATACTTTATAATGGTTAATAGCATAGCTAATAACATGTGTATAGATTGTTTATAACCATATATTATGGATACATAAGCTAAAGTGTTACCATGCTAAGTTTTGTATTCTGTCAAGAAGCTGGGTGACATAAGGAAGGTACGCTTCTCTTATGAAAGAGGCCCACTAAGAGTTTTCAGTAGAAACTGAATTACTGTTCCATGTTCTTTTTCTTTTGAATTTAATAGGGGGAGATTCAAATAAAATGAAATTATGAAAATAGACATATATGCTATTCATACAACTTTAAGTCTCCAAAATTGAATCATGTGACTAAATCCAATGTACTAGGCTTAACACACTGCCCTTAAAGTAATAGTGAACTGCCTGAACCAGTACTGTTAAATACCAGAATGTATCAAATATATTCTGCAGGCATTACTAAAATAATGGTGGAGGATGAGCCCTCATTGTTTAGGAGACTTTTTCTTTCGTGTGCCTCAGAATATCGTTCCATCTTTTCTTAATCTCCTCCACCGTTCTTTTAATAATGCCTACGCTCTAAGAATTAAAGGCTCTCGTTAGAACCTTGCTTTGCCATTGTGCAGAGACCTTTTTAGGTGCTTCTAAGAACCTTTTTTAAATGGATTCTATATTCTCTATTTGCAGACTTTCTGTTTTGTCATGTAAGCTATGAAACATGTATTAAAAATTGAAATTCGCAAAACAATGCGGTACCGGTATTATAAACCGTAATTTACAAACTGACTTGATCAGAAGGGTTAAAAATGTAAACAATGCAAAATGTTATTAAATGTTTCTTTGCCCTTGAAAATGATGTCTCCTTGCTGCAGACAAGTTTCCCACGTCACCTTGCCTTTTATATAGCCACAGTCATTAAATTAATGTCTGCTTTTCAAAGTTCTTAAAATAATCACACAAATACAAGGCCTGCAATTACCGGCAGCTTTAACACATTAGACAGAATATTTAATAGACCTAATTTGCAAAATCCCCTCCCAATTTTAGTCTTTTTGTTCAGAAACGACCACGCATTACAGTAGAAATCACCTTAAAAAAAAAAATCTTAACCCCAAAATGGCATTTATCAGACATAAAACCAAGGTCCTATTTTAAGAGACTCTGCAGCAGCAGTTGTTGATACATAGTTCACCCCTTAGTCTCTGTAAGTTGCTTTTGATAAAAGCATCTGCTAAATGATTAATAATAATAATAATAATAATAATAATAATAATAATAATAATAATAATAATAATAATAATAATAATAATACCTCTTGTAATGCTTCTTCCAATAAAATCAAGTAATACCACTAACTTGCAAAATTTTCAAAATATGCGTGCTTGAGAAGTACGGACTATCATGTGTGTCAGAATGGTCGGTTTTATCAGAATGAAAAATGGCAGTTCAATTGGTCACTGATTCAAAATTATCACAAAACATGCATAAGGTGCTTTAAATCAGGATGCCCGTTAACCCTAACCCTAGAAAACACTTTAAATTTAGCATTAAAACCACAGCCAATGCATACAAGCATGCAGTGTTTCACAGGAGCTGGTTTGCAATACTTATAATATAAATACAGAGATAGATGATTCTGAACTCCAGATACAATAAGTAAGGAAAGGTCATGAGTAATCATTTTAAATTAAGATGCCTAGAAATAATAATTCTGACAGTGGGATTTGATTCTAGAACCAGGGCTCAAAAGTCAGTTACCTGTCCGTTGGACTACAGCAAAGCAGGTCAATCAGAACAGAAGTGAGAGGGAATGGGTTACATAGCCATATTGTTGATGCTGAATCACAGGAATCCTTTAAAATATTTATAGCAAACAAAATAATTACCTGCTTTTCGCTTCCAGTAGCAAAGTAGGTCTCAAATGTGCAGCTTTAAAAGAAACACATGTATTTTGTTTTATTTTTAAACTTGGTATCTGGTAGTACTGTAGGTTAAAGGAAGCTCTCAGTTTCTATGCCTTATGCTCAGTTTATCTGTTTACACATTTTTACTTCCTGGTTTATGTCACCACAGCAGTGTCTTCTGTGTTAATGTTCCTGGCTGAAAGCATGCCAGTCAATAGGGAAAGCAGCTGGTTGGTTAATGACAGGAAAGAAGCCATTGAAGTGGTGGGGACAACTTCACCCTCCAGGTGAAATGACCAAGCAAGTGCAACACTGACTGAAAGAATGGATTGCAAACAGAGATTTCTTTAGCAAAGTGTAGTACCACATATCATGCTTTATAATAAAAATGCAAGTTTAATATAACATCTGTTTCTTTCAAAACTTGACAATGTTCTTAAAGTAGGTTTAAGACAAAACATATTCCTGTTATAAATTATTGGTGTGAACTGTGCTAAACTCTTACTATTTTGCAATGTGATATCAATTACTGGATTAATATTCTAAATACAGACAAGCATGTGTGCGCTGATTAAAACCACAAAGGCTGAAGATAAAGACTGTGTAGAGATGAAAATAAGGCAGAAGCCTATGGTGCCGAACAGCAAACATAGAGACAGGTCATGGTGTCTTCCTAATTACAACAGAGATAACAGATACGATAGGTTAGGTGAGAAACATAGTGAGATGGAGTTCGAGATGCAGTTACAGTTCAGCTCCAAATGGCAGCAGGGAGGATCTGGAATAGCTATGAATCAAAGACAGGGCTGGTATTGAATTAAAATAACTTTGATATTTACTTCATTGTGAGAGAAAGGGTGGGACAAAAACTTAAATTAGCAAAAGAAGACATTGAATTAGAAATGGATTATGAATGCAGCAGTGGAATATAAAATAGCTCAAGAAGTAGTTTTTAAATGGTGTTGGATTAGTGCAGTGCTTAAATGTGAATATTTTTGAGAGGCTACTTTATTTTTGTCAAGTGTTGTGATAATTTAAAGCAGTTTAATACTTGGCAGTCTCCAGGGTTACATTATAGCAGTTCATTGATATAATAGCAAGCTATAAATGCCATCTATTAAGAATTTTTTCCTAATTATTTTAACACGAAAAATGCACTTACAGTGTAGCTTGGAAATACATAACTTTGGGTCATACCAAATGCTCTGTTTCAAGGTTATACACTAACCTTTTTGATAGTTTCCAGATCATTTCCTTCTCAGGAGTTTATTCGATGAGAAATATATAGGTCTGTAGGACTATATAAAAAAATGTAATAATAACAATGTGGTTTTGCTGAAATTAGTATTGTGCAAAGTGGATTAGACAAAAAGCAGTTGTTGAACAGGTTGTAATAATGTGTAGACCAAGCATGAAAGGAGTTTTACAGATCGCTCTGCATCTTCATGAAATTAAATTAATAAAATAAGATAGGGTGCATATGCGACTTGAAGGCCGTAATACATGATAGATATAACTGGCCTCTGTGCATTAAATTGATCACTTATTGTCAGTAAAATCGTGGTACATTTTTCCACCCATTTCACTCAAAGGAGTATTGTGCTTCCGGTGGTAATAGCTTTGCTAGGCTGGGCTATTTACAGAGTTCACTATTTCTTTTAAATAACATGCTTTCTTGTTTGGACTAGTGTGTAATTTATTTGTTCTGGACCTTAAATAAACATTATATATAACATTTGACTGAGAACATTTATTGTCTTTTATATATTGCTAATTTATCCACTAAAATTGATTAAACAACGAGGCCTCTAAGTTTGTCAGGTTCATTATTCACCTCAATTATGGATAAACATAGGTGGGTGGGGGAGTGGGGTCCCCCACCCCACCCCCCAGGGATTCTCACAAGTGTCTAGTTTAACAAGTTAGACCATCTCCCTTTTACATAAATAAAACAAAATACAATCCGTTAAAAAGGCTAAAAGTTACACAATAATCCTTTTGTTTTCTAAATTAGTATTAGCCACAGGCTGGCAACATAATCATGATCAAACTGAAAATGCAATGTTGTTGCTTTAATGTAGTACAGTATTACCGCTGCCACATATTGTTCACATCTCCCCTTTCCTTGTTTAATATATTCTATATTTTAAATGTATTATTATTAAAACATATTATTTTTGCAAAGCAAGTTACTGGAAATAACATTTTGAGTCTTTTTGTTCCTTATCTTAATTGACTCTTTAGAATCAGCATAGCAATTCATCTGATGAGGTTAATGTTTTTCTCAGTCTTTGATGTAAGCCTTTATTGCAGTTAATAACAATTGTAATGAACTGTGGTAAAGTGGCTGCTGATTATTAACAGGTGCAGAGGTGATGCAGTGCAGGAATAAAACAGACAGAGATTTTTAATTCGGTATGGAAAAGTGTATTTTATTGTTAGTAATCCTGGTCTGGCAACCAAATAATAAACTCTGGTTATACACAACAATGTGTAAAACATGGAGGACAGTAACAGGGATTTGTAGCACTAAATATCTCAATTGTATAAATAAATTAATAAATTAATAAATAGCAAGCCAGAAAAATGTCATATGTGTAGTAGTGGTCAGAGCACTGTGCTCTTGACTGGAAGGTTGTGAGTTTCATCCCAGGTGTGGGACACAATGCTGCTTTACATAGATTGGTTCAATAAAAAACCCAACTGTATAGATGAGTAATTTTATGTAAAATAAAAAAGTCACAATTGTAAACTGGCCTGGATAAGGGTGTCTGCTAAGAAATAAAATAATAATTTTCAGGCCTGGTAGGTATAGGATGGGAGACTGCCTGGCAATACCAGGTACTTTATACTTTTTTTACTCAGTGGTGTAGTCGAGGGTATACGCAGGTAAACGGCGTTCACCCACTTTGAATTTGGGCAAAATATTGTTTACCCACTTCTCATATAAGGGATACAGAGTTTATTCACTTCTACTCTCCTGTGATGTCCAAATCCTGTGTGTTAAAGACAATATGTTTTAACGGCGAGCATCTGTGTTGTGTTCAGAGAATGTGAGCGGAGCAAAGCGGTGACAATTCCGCTCACCGCTCATAATAAGATCCTTATTGCACTCCTTCTTTGCTCTGCTTGGCTCTTTCTTTCATTCCACTCCGCTCATCTGCTCCAGTCAAAATGGTATTAAAAAAAAAATATAATAATAAATAAATAAACTAGCTGTTTTTCCCCCATTGTGTCGCCATTTACAAAAGAAGTAATGTACATTTAAAAAGGAATACCATTTAATTGCCCTTATTAATCGCATACCTTGACCCAAATCTATGACCAGCAAAAAAAAAACGCTGACATAGTGTTCAGAGAAGTTATCTAATTGAATTTGAAGACGCTTTACATCTGTACATTTCAAACTTTGCATATGATTCGTATCAAATTAGCTTCATATAGGGCTTATTTGTATCCAAATATCTCATAGGGAGTTCAAAGCAACCCACGAACAAATATGAGTGATGTACTAGTGTGTACCCTGTACTACCCTGTACTAGTGTGTGAACTATCCTTAAGAGTGTAGAAAATATAAACCATGTTCACAGCGCTGTATGGTGCATAACCGTAGAACTGTGTAAGAACAATAACCGCACAGATGGACACACAAACGGATGACATTTCTCACATTTTTATATGGCACAAATGAGTTTAGGTGCAAAATGCGATATACGCTATTCACACCTAAACTAAGCTAAAAGCAGGATCATTCATCTCACAGTACCTACTTTCTGATGTTCAATGTGCTTTGCCCTCAAAACATGATATACATCCTGTTAAATACAACTCAAATGATCATTTCTTTCCATAACACGCTATACGTCAGGCTTCTAATCTAATACGTCAGGCTTCTAAGCACCAATGGGAAAATAAGGTTCTGCACAGTGCAAATAAATCACCAGTTCTGTCAAATTATAGTGTGGATGCTTCACAAGCAGTGCTGTTATTGCAGCATTTAAAAATATAAAATCCATGAATACAAAGTCTCACAGGTTTTTTGAAAAGATCGGCGGTTCCCTTTGTTTTTCTTTTGTATTTGTTTAGCTCTCATTAGTATCTATAGTAGTTGCATCAATCATATATATCAATCATAATTAATAAAATGCCACATGAATCACGTTGAATATAAAAGAAAAGTTTTTTTTTTTTTTTTTTTTTTTTTAATGCAATTCTCATTTCTGCAAAACATAAAAGTGCCTAATTGTGGTTTGAAACTGGAAAATGTGTGGTTACCATGCACAGGCATGATGGAAAATACTATAAAATGACTGCATCTTTATTTGTCACCTTTTTATATAGCTATTTTGTCGAAAATCCTTGGCCAAACATATATTTAAGAAAAATAAAACTGTGCTCTTCTCAGTGCTGTAGGAGCGGGCTGGAAACGTCAGCTCAAAGAACTATACAGTTCTGCTCCCCCGCTCCATATAAAATTGGCTCGCTCCGCTACGTTCACACTCTGGATGTTGCGCGCGTGAGACTGACAGCTTAGACCTGTGGCATGAGCGACCTCTATCACTCTTCTATAATATCTTTGTCTACATACACCTGTATTTTCCAGTAGTCTGTATGTATTATAATATGTTTTTCTTTCCCTTTTTGTTTTCCCTTCCCCTTCTTCAATATGTTGTGTATTGATAAATTATCCACCTCTAATGCCTTCAACTGATTTATTAATACCTCTTTGTTTTTTGAATGTATTAAATTCTAATATATAATGTTGCACTGTCTCTAACCTTTGATGTTCTCCACATAATCCATCTACATGTGTCTCTATTCTAAACAGATGCTGACTCAGTGCTGTATGTCCAGTTCTAAATCTGTTCATTATAGATTCTTCCTCCCTACTAAATTACCCTCAGGATGTTTCATTCCCTAACCTGACCTTTGGCTGTATATCATAATAAAACTTTCCCTTATGATTGTGTTCCCACTGATTTTGCCATAATTCCATACTTTTTTTGTTTAGTTATTACATTTATTTCTGCCTGGCACAGAGGGAGTACCATATCCACTTTCTTTCTCAATAACCCATTTTTTTGTCATCAAATCCATCTGATAATTACCGAGCACCCGAGAATGGCTTGGTGCAAACACTAATATAATATCTATGTCTCTGATTACACATTCATTTAATGCTATTAAAATATCATATAGAATATTTTTCCTGACTCCACTCCCTGTCTCAATAGCATTCCGTGAACTCAAGGAATCAGTAAACAGGACTGCTCTGTCTGGTTTTATTTCTATCACTTTATGTATCACACATAACAATGCCAGTGCTTCAGCAGTAAATATAAATAGGTGATCAGATAATCTTTCCCTTCTACAGAACGCCATCTCAGGTATCTATATTGCCATAGCTTTTGGTAAACTTCAAACCATAGATAGCTTCAAAACTTCAAATGTGTACATGTGTCATGTCCCCTTCCATGTCATAATTGAATCCCTTCTGTGTATACGGAAGAGTTATTTGAGTATGCTAATGCGATAATGATTATTGCAGCACCTGAAAAATAACCACGACCGCAGGGCCTTCCAGTGATTTGCAGCACAGGGGATCACGGGCATTCTGAGGGTTAATAGAGGGTTAATTGAAATAGGTGCTAGAGTAAATATAGAATGAATAAGAACAAATATTTAGGTGCCATGAATTCTAATTAAGGGATATATACATATATAGTTAAACGTTTGATTGCTAATGATTGATTGCAATTTCATAATGTCCTGTTAATTAGAGTTTACTGACTCATATGATATGATATGCCTTTTTTTCGGCCTCCCCATTTTTTTTTTGGCCACCAGCCACCACTGGGTTATATCTTTTCTCCCATATGGATTTCCAGCTCTGGGCTTAAAAGCATGTTGACAAGTTTTCATGGGATTAATCTGGAGCAGCTTGGAGAGCCTCAGGATCAAACTGCTCCTCCATTGAAGAAGTCATAGGGTTATCCCCAGTCTGTGGAGCTCAAGCATTCATTTCAAGTCATCTCCATAAAGGTGCTGAAGCCACCACCCCACAGTCCTAGTCTAATCAGCGTGTCATTGTGTTGGGAAGACAGATGTCAGAACCTGTCACAAAGTGATGGCAATTTGCTCTGGGATAAATGTCGTTTTGCTTATCAATTTCTGGCACAAGGTACATCCTGTTTTGTTATTTAAATGTGCCATTTCAACGCAAGTAAAAATCCATAAAATAACAACAGGGGTAAAAAGACAGATCTTTGGTCAAATTCATTAAATTTCCTGCTTTTAGCCAAGTAATTCTTTGTGTTTCACCCAGACATGATAATGAATTGGTAATTATTCCTGCACGCACTTTGTCAGGGAAACATCTCAATTTCAGATAAAATATTCAAATTATATTCCAGAAATGATTAGACGCCACCGTCAACATTGATCTTCTGTGACCTCAGAAAAAAGAGAAACAATCTGCAGAAAAAACAAAAAAAGACATTAAATGTATCACAGTATAACAAAAATAGCAATATGTTTCTGTTGGAACACCAATACAGTACTTGTGACTCCATCAGAGCAGCTTTTATGTTACCCTGAGCTACAAAGCTGGTTGCACGAACTTTATTTATTTATCATAGAACGTAGAAGAATTAGACATTATGGAAGTCTTTAAATGAGATGACAAAGTTAACCCTTACCAATACTTTAAGAACAACACAGAAACCAGGACCAGAGGACATATTTGGAAATGAAGGTTAGACTTATGAGAAAGAGGGTAGAATACATTTCTTTACTCAATGAGTGGTGAGGCTATGGAATTGGTTACCTATTTGTGTTAAAGTTTTGAGGTCAATCAGCTACCAGGGACTAGATGACAATGGGCCAAATGGGCTCTTCTTGCTCATAAATGTTAGGTTTGTCATAACATGTATGGATTTTTGTAGCACACAGGCTGAAGGTATCCTTTCAAAACCACCTGTGATTGTCCTCAATGCCTAAAACTGGTTTCTGACAAATGTAATTAAAACTTGCAATCGTGCAATACTTCTGTAAACCTCCATCTGCATATAGGCTGTATAGAAATTTGGAAAATAAATTTGTGAATTATTTTTATATTAAATCATATTCTATTTAGGAACGCAACTTACAGATAGTTTGAGCCCTACAACTTTAGTGAATACCCCCTGGAGGCTGTATGTTAATGACACAGTAGCCCTTGTAAAATATGACCCACAAATTCTGCCGACTGAAATGGCGCAAAGCGGAGAGCATTGGCAGCAGAAGCTGTGTACTGATTTCAAATGGCAGATGCTTAAGGTCCTGTATAGCCAGAATGTGTTAATGCGACAGTATGATTTATTTATTTTGGGCTAATTGTAAGTAAACTAAGATAAAAAGAAAATATTTTGAAATAATTTATTTCAATTTAAAATAATATTTTATTACAACAATGTGACTCCTACAATGCATCAGTGTGGTTTGTTTTGTATTACATGTAGGATAGACACAAAAAAGCCTGCCAGGTATTAATTTCGTTTTACTACTGTACTGTTTAAGCCTATTGTAAATATCTATATTTTTACATAATGTAATGTTACAGAGAACACATTAATGTTATTTTAATATGCCCTCATATTTATTAGTCTATTAATATTTTTACTAAGTAAACATAAATCGATTGAACATACAAATACAGATATAGTATTTTAATTAATTAATCTCAAAATATATGCATGAACGTTGTGTCGAATAGTGATTAGGGCTCTGGACTGTTAATCGGAGGGTCACTTCCGAAGTTCCATTTGGGATGAAAATAATGCACTTAATAAAACCAAGTGAGAATAACAATACTACTGAAAAAACCCACCCAAACAATCTTTAAATACCTTTATTGATCAAAAAGTGTTAGAAGCAAATTTTAACTCTTTGACACAATGTTACAAGAATTATCACCGTTGTAATTACACACAGTTACTAAAATTGTAAATAAACACAGTTACAATGTACATTTTTCTGTAGTTTCTTTCTTGCTTTAACAAAGTTGAGAGGTTACATTGTAACAATGTATCTTGATGAATCTTTTAACATTGTGTGAAACAGTTGAATTGAGTTCAAATTCTGGTCAATTCTGGTGAAAAATACGGCAAACATGTCGTGAAGAAAACTGTCATGACTGTGCATGTAAACACAGCCATTGCTGTAGGACATGTGGGTAATAAAATATTATTTTAAATTGAAACAAAATGATATCACAATATTTTCTTTTCTTTTATCTGTCTCTCATATTTGTATCCCTGTCGTACATGTAAGTAAGCGCCTTCACCTGTTGTCAATAGAATAAATACTATGCACAACTTCAGACCTGTTGCCACCCACAATTTGTATGCTAATTAGAATTTTTCCAACCAGTATTTTTGTTTCTAATTACTTAATAAATTGGGAGTGACATATTGGGAAATACCATGCACAGTCATCTCAATTTTCCTCCTGCAATTCTGGCCAAATTACCTAAGTGTCTTGGAGTACCCCAGTCTATAGTAATAGTATGTGAACCTCTTGGGTTAATTATTCCAATTGACCCTCCTTTAATTAAAGCGTGACATCAGAGCTCTCCAATTTGTTAATGGTGGGTCCTTACTTTTATATCTCAGGGGTGATATTCACTGTTTTTTAAGAAAGGAAAATAGATCAGTGATGTAAGGGACGCACCCATTTTACAATACAACTCTACTCTTATGTAACGCCTTCATGTCGTGACATCACCTAGTGCTGCATGCAACAGAAAGAAACATACATTCATAAAAATAGATGTAAATGTGAAATGAATAACAAAGCATTTAAAACATATAACGGAATATGTCAGGACATGAAGGGTGATGTGGTGTAGGTGCAGTCCAAACAAAACAAAGATCTCAACATATGTTTTTAACCTGCAGGGCCTTTTAAAATTTGAGCCAAGTTATTTTACAATGCTACAAAACAAAGTGCCCATACCAGCAGGTACGCAAAACAAATAATAAGTGCGGTTTCAGACATGCGTGATGGGGGGGTGGGGGTGTCGTGGTGAGGTAGGGCTGGGTGACGTGCCTCTTGGTTCCAGTGGTTGTCTGTGAGTTTCAGTTCCAGCTCCAAGGGCTTCCGCTGTCGTCTGTGTACAAGAGATAAGAAAACAGATTCTGGCTCGTTACGTACCAACCTCCCAAAGGACAAGGGAAGTATTCAGCAAAACTGTGTTCCCTAAATACTACCAGATTCCTCCCTGTGACCAACGTTTCACAGCCTCCAGTCCAATCGCTGCAAACAATACAGCTGATAAGAGTAAAGAAATCCGCACCACAGAAAGATGTCCGACTTCTGGTCTAAATTCTGCCCCTACGGTGAGTTTTGAACCTGTACTTCTAGCCTTGCTTAGCGCCCTCTCAGGTCGGGGGGGGGGGGGGGGGGGGGGATTTCAGCTCAGATTCATTTTCCCTATGTCACAGATGATAAACTGGCATGAAATTAAATAGATGAAAGTATGAAAGCAATCCTTTAAAAACTGAGTAATGCAAAACTTACTTTAAAACAGGAAAAACAGAAGAGTGCCTGTTGCTGTTTGCAGTTTGGTTCTCTGTTTCCTTTTCACAGCTTTCACTGTTGAAAGCTAGACTTGCAGGTATACGTGCTAACAGAAAATTACACTTTTTGCAAACATTATTTCAGAGCTGGATACTTCAAACATATCACTTTATTTAATGTTAGCAAGTGATTTGGTATTATCAAATCTTTATCGTTATAAATTACTTAAAAACCTAAAATTACAAAAGATATTTTCCTAGCTAATCTGAGTATTCTAAATTATTGTCAACTTCTCTCTCATTTGACAGTATGGACAAATTTGACAATCTTTTTTGAGAGCTCATTGAGCGCAGATATGTCTTAATCAATTTCAGCCTGGAAAAGCTGAGCTCACCAGAAGCAACAGTCACTGGAATGATCTGTCGTCTAATCTGTTTTCATGCATGAACTGTAGCATTTTCATAGGACTCCTACTTGTGAGGTGACGACATGAGGAGCTGCAGCTACATCATCAGGGGTGCAAATCAATTAGACAATTGGTGCTAAACTGTTTTGAAAGTTTAGCACCAGAGAACCTACTGGTTCTAAATTATCACTCCCTCCACCGCCACCTCCCTCAATTAGTTTTTAGTGTTTTATGTTTCAGTAAATATTTTTAACAAAATGCACTCCATATCTAATCACACCAGTATTTGTAATATAATAGAAATAAAGAAAGGAAATTCTGCCACATCTCTCTCATCCATGACAAGACTTATAACAGCCTGTATATATAATAATATTTATATATAATCTCAACACCAAAATTGCATTTTAAATTGGTTTTAACATAAATCCGTGATTATATGCATCCAACCAAAGCATCACCATATTTTAATCAACAAAATGTGTTTATAAACTGGCAAATGAAGAGGCTTTCGAACACGAAACATTATTTTACAATCGCCTCACTAGATGCATCATTGAATGTACCTTCGGTGTGTGAAAAATGAGGTTCAGGTGCATTGATAAGTCCAGTGTATGACTACACTTCACACCAGCTAAATGTTGCAATGTGATTGTGGTTACAGCAATGCTACACAACATTGCAGTTCGAGCAAGAGCACTTTTGCCAGAGGGCGACAACATAGTAGAGCCTGAAGGAGAAGATGTAGATGAGCGTGATGCTGATGAAGGATGAGAATACATTGCAGGGATTGTTACTCGGCTCTGTCTCATACGCAACATCTTTGACCATTAAACCGAAGATTGACACTGAATTCCAGTTGGCATGATTTTTGTTGTTTCACATTATATATACATTCTATAATATCTATACTATTATACATATTATCTATATATATATATTTAAGTATATATATATATACACTGAGTGTACAAAACATTAGGACACCTGCTCTTTCCATGAAATAGACTGACAAGGTGAATCCAGGTGAACTGAGACATGGATTGTGTATGTGTGCCATTCAGAGGATAAAAAGATTTATGTGCCTTTGAACAAAGTATGGTAGTAGGTGCCAGGCGCGCCGGTTTGAGTGTGTCAAGAACTGCAATGCTGCTGGGTTTTTCACGCTCAACAGTTTCCCGTGTGTATCAAGGATTGTGGCAGGCTGGCGAGTGGATAGAGGCCCAGAGACAGACTGCAGTTCAAAAAAATAACTATTTTATTATAAATAAACAAAAATAAAGTGCACAAGGGCAAAATAACAGATACTTAAACACAAATAAAGCAAAAACAAAACTCACAAAAATAAAGTTTCCAGGCTGGGCAATGCCTTCACTGGATTTAGAAAATTCAAAAAACCACAAAACAAACACCAACCTGCTTCCTCAGCTCCCTTCTCCCAAATGAGAAGCTGAGGCCTCCTTTTATATCAGGTGGCTGGGCGCTGATTGATCGTTAATCAACCTAATCAACTAATCAACCCCAGCCACCTGAACATAATAAACCCAGGCAGGCAGGGGAAGTTAACCCCATCCCTGCCAATTTAAAAGGGCAGAGCTTTGCTCTGCCACACACCTCCCCCCATGTACAACGTACACCGGCCGCAATCGGCCAACTCCCCCCTTCCCCCCCCCCCCCCCCCCCAAGAGTCCAATTATGTCCCTTGGGTGGGCTGTTATGGTGGGTGGTGGTGGGCGGGGTTGATGTCGGAGCCCCCAAGCCTTCTTTGGTTGAGGGGGCCCCGAATGTCCAAGGTAGCATGGCGACGGCGGCCCGGCTCCCTCTGGTGGCGGAGGCGGCGACGGCGGCCCGGCTCCCTCTGGTGGCGGAGGCGGCGACGGCGGCCCGGCTCCCTCTGGTGGCGGAGGCGGCGACGGCGGCCCGGCTCCCTCTGGTGGCGGAGGCGGCGACGGCGGCCCGGCTCCCTCTGGTGGCGGAGGCGGCGGCGGCGGCCCGGCTCCCTCTGGTGGCGGAGGCGGCGGCGGCGGCCCGGCTCCCTCTGGTGGCGGAGGCGGCGGCGGCCCCGCCCGGGTGGCTCCCTCTGGTGGCGGAGGCGGCGGCGGCGGCCCGGCTCCCTCTGGCTCTGAGAGTGGCGGCGGCTCCTCCCTCTCGGGCTCTGAGGACGACGGCAGATCCTCCTCCCTCTCTGGCTCTGGGAGCGACGGAGGCTCCTCACCCCTCTCTGGCTCTGGGAGCGACGGCGGCTCCTCACCCCTCTCTGGCTCTGGGAGTGACAGCGGATGGCTCTGGGAGCGACGGCAGATCCTCCTCCCTCTCTGGCTCTGGGAGCGACGGCAGCTCCTCCTCCCTCTCTGGCTCTGGGAGCGACAGCAGATCCTCCTCCCTCTCTGGCTCTGGGAGCGACAGCAGATCCTCCTCCCTCTCTGGCTCTGGGAGCGACGGCAGAACCTCCTCCCTCTCTCCCTCTCTGGCTCTGGGAGCGACGGCAGCTCCTCCTCCCTCTCTGGCTCTGGGAGCGACGGCAGATCCTCCTCCCTCTCTGGCTCTGGGAGCGACAGCAAATCCTCCTCCCTCTCTGGCTCTGGGAGCGACAGCAGATCCTCCTCCCTCTCTGGCTCTGGGAGCGACAGCAGATCCTCCTCCCTCTCTGGCTCTGGGAGTGACAGCAGATCCTCCTCCCTCTCTGGCTCTGGGAGCGACAGCAGATCCTCCTCCCTCTCTGGCTCTGGGAGCGACAGCAGATCCTCCTCCCTCTCTGGCTCTGGGAGCGACGGCGGCTCCTCCTCCCTCTCTGGCTCTGGGAGCGACAGCAGATCCTCCTCCCTCTCTGGCTCTGGGAGCGACGGCAGATCCTCCTCCCTCTCTGGCTCTGGGAGCGACAGCAGATCCTCCTCCCTCTCTGGCTCTGGGAGCGACAGCAGCTCCTCCTCCCTCTCTGGCTCTGGGAGCGACGGCGGCTCCTCCTCCCTCTCTGGCTCTGGGAGCGACAGCAGATCCTCCTCCCTCTCTGGCTCTGGGAGCGACAGCAGATCCTCCTCCCTCTCTGGCTCTGGGAGCGACAGCAGATCCTCCTCCCTCTCTGGCTCTGGGAGCGACAGCAGATCCTCCTCCCTCTCTGGCTCTGGGAGCAACGGCAGCTCCTCCTCCCTCTCTGGCTCTGGGGACGACGGCAGCTCCTCGCCCCTCTCTGGCTCTGGGAGCGACGGCAGCTCCTCACCCCTCTCTGGCTCTGGGAGCGACGACAGCTCCTCACCCCTCTCTGGCTCTGGGGAAGGCGGCTCACCCCTCTCTGGCTCTCGGGAAGGCGGCTCACCTCTCTTTATTGGAGTGACCGGGGGATCTCCCATGTCTACCGCCAGGTAATTAACCACCATGAGGGCAACCTCTGGGAAGGAGGCCGGGTGGTGTTGTTCCTCCCACTGTTCCCACCTCTCCCCATCTCGACGCCACAGCGTGTTGATAACTATGGGGAGATCGTGGACGAGGTCTGCCTCAGGGTGCATCAACCAGTCCCAGATCTCCTGGGACGGTGGTGAAGGTGGTGGTGCTGGAGGTAGTGGGGTGGCCCCTGATGCCCGGGGTGAACACGGCACCTCTTCCTGGGCCTGGTTGTAGGGGCATCCTGCCCAGTTGTGGCCGTCCTCCTCACACCGGCCACACCAGTTTGCCGGTGGCACATCTGGGCAGGACCGCCAACGATGGTCCTCCTTCCCGCACCAGGAACACCAGGGGAAGAGGCTGGCCAGGTCCTCCAGCGGTGGCTGCAGCAGCTTACATTTCTTCAGCTGCTGCTTGTCCTGCCTTTTCCACTGTCTGCTCTTCTTTCCCATTTTTTTTTTTCTCAAAAAAAAAAATAAATACTGCTCTGAGCCTCTAGGTGGCGCTATCCCACTTCCCACCAAATGTGGCAGGCTGGCGAGTGGATAGAGGCCCAGAGACAGACTGCAGTTCAAAAAAATAACTATTTTATTATAAATAAACAAAAATAAAGTGCACAAGGGCAAAATAACAGATACTCAAACACAAATAAAGCAAAAACAAAACTCACAAAAATAAAGTTTCCAGGCTGGGCAATGCCTTCACTGGATTTAGAAAATTCAAAAAACCACAAAACAAACACCAACCTGCTTCCTCAGCTCCCTTCTCCCAAATGAGAAGCTGAGGCCTCCTTTTATATCAGGTGGCTGGGCGCTGATTGATCGTTAATCAACCTAATCAACTAATCAACCCCAGCCACCTGAACATAATAAACCCAGGCAGGCAGGGGAAGTTAACCCCATCCCTGCCAATTTAAAAAGGGCAGAGCTTTGCTCTGCCACAAGGATGGTCCACCACCCAAAGGACATCCAGCCAACGGCAGGCCAGTGGTCGAAAACGGCTCATTGATGAAAGAAGCCAAAGGAGCCTGACACGAATTGTGCAGAGCAACAGATGGGCTACAGTTAGTCAACTGACAGTCCAGTACAACATTGGTGCCGAAAGACCCATAAAATAATGCACAACTCATCGTACCTTGACACGAATGGGGTATGGCAGCCGACGACTTAACAAAATGGTAAAGAACGAAAACGCTGGAGGATTGGAAAAACATTGCCTGGTCTGATGAATCCCAGTTCCTGCTGATTCATGCTGATGGGAGAACTAGGGTATGGAGAATACCACGAGTACATGCATCCATCATGCCGCGTGTCAACATTGCAGGCTGGTGGTGGTGGTGTGATGGTGTGGGGTATGTTTTCATGGCACTCATTGGGCCCCTTGATAAAAGTGGAGCAATGTTTGAATGCCACAGGATATCTGAACATCATTGCCAATCAGGTGCATCCCTTCATCACAGCAGTGTATCCATCTGCTAATGGATTTTTTCAGCAGGATAATGCCCCATGCCACAAGGCTAGGATTGTCCAGGAATGGTTCCACGAACATGACAGTGAATTAAGCTTATTGC
Source organism: Polyodon spathula (assembly GCF_017654505.1). Taxonomy (NCBI): domain Eukaryota; kingdom Metazoa; phylum Chordata; class Actinopteri; order Acipenseriformes; family Polyodontidae; genus Polyodon; species Polyodon spathula. The sequence continues at coordinate 32,677,696 of NC_054536.1, forward strand.
AGTGGCCTGCCCAGTCACCAGATCTGTGGGATGAGATGGAACGAGATAGTTGGAGTAGAGATCCACAACCAGCCAACTTGACACAACTATGGGAAGCACTGGAGTCAACACAGGCCAGCATCCCTGTGGAACGCTTTCGACACGTTGTAGAGTCCATGCCCCCAACGAATTGAGGCTGTTCTGAGGGCAAAAGGCGGTGCAACTCAATATTAGGAAGGTGTTCCCAATGTTTTGTACACTCAGAGTGTGTGTGTGTGTGTGTGTGTGTGTGTGTGTGTGTGTGTGTGGTGTGTGTGTGTGTGTGTGTATATATAATATATATATATATATATATATATATATCTATATATATATATATATATATAATATATATATATAGATATATTTTTTTAATATATATTTTTTTTTTTGCTTTTTTAGTTTAATTGTCAATCGAAAAATTCTCTTGTACTCACCTACCGATGCCTTGACCAGACTGCACCCACCTCCCTCCAGACCCTCAAGTCTCCCTACACCCCCACCCATTCCTCTCCGCTCCGCTTGCACTAGAAGACTGGCTGTACCTCCACTATGCTCCCCTGCCTCCAGAGCCTGCTCCTTCTCCACCATCGCCCCGTAGTGGTGGAACGACCTTCCTACAGATGTCAGGAGTGTCCTGTCCTTGACCACTTTCTGGCGCCTCCTCAAGATACACCTCTTCAGATAACACCTGTAAAACTCAACTCTTCCCTACTGGACAATATAGCACTCTGCCTTTAATGCACTTTACCTTACACTTATCTGCTCCCTATTTTACTGTATTTAATCCTGCACTTAACCCAATCTGTAGTATTTTGTATTTCACTTTCACTCATATCTAACCCTGACATAACCATCAACACTGTTATCTGCTCTTGAACTGCCCCGATATCAAATTGTACTGTTTTGTATTTGCTTTATTAAGTAATAGTATTTTGTATCTTGCTCATAATTGTACTATAATATATATGTATTTTATTTTTTTATACAACTGTAAGTCGCCCTGGGTAAGGGTGACTGCTAAGAAATAAATAATAACTTTAAATATGCAGTATGTTTGTTAAAAAAGTACTCACACGATACCCCTACAGAGAAAAAAACAAATCTGTAGCTGAGATCATCTTGTTAAAAAAAAAAAAAACTGTATACTAAGATTGGGTCGATACCACATTTTTTTTTTATATAAAGACTGTTTTTATTTTTAATGATAATTTGATTAAAAAAAACAAACA